>NW_027506884.1:697500-811818 GCF_052324685.1 Brachyhypopomus gauderio
GTTGGTTGGGGGAGCTGCTGCCTTCCATGTCTTACGAGCAGGTCCTTTGAGCAGGATACATACATATTGTGTCTTATCGTGTACCCACTCCTCCCTGGGCCACCACAAAGAAAAAAAACAACAATAGCTACAATGCAACGCACTTATGCATGTTATAGCCATTCATATGTTGATACTTATGGCTCAGACACTGTTTCTTTAGCCCTGTCAGTCATAAAGTTTGTTAAGAAAAGAACTAACAGGTATCTGAAAACCTACATCAATTTGTGATGGATAAAAAGTCTGTCTGAAAGGAGTGGGACCCTGAATGCTGCTTTCAGGGAGGTGCATCCTGGTCTGGTCCCAGATGTTAAGAGTGCAATCATGGGGATTTCTCTGCTATTAGCCCTGAGAGGGGAGAGAGGTACCAGCTCGGCCAGACAGGGGTGGAGGCAGGGGTGGAGCCGGGCACCTCATGAGGCATGACCTCCTCCAATAAATGAAACCCTTGCATTTGTTGCTGGAAATAATGAATAAGAATAAGGAATAAGAGTGCAAGAATCGTGCTGGAAGGCCAAAGGCAGCTCCCTGTGCGTCGGACAGCTCGGAGATAGGCAGTGACAAAGTGTGGGTACCAGTGATGTTTGTAATTCAATTTAAATTTTCCACATCAGAAATCAAAGGGGGGAACTTGTGAAGGTCAAAAATGAATAAAACTACATTATTAGTGTTAGGAGATCCCCCATGCGATGTCCTGCTTTGACTTGTCTCCATAGCAATGAACCAGCGCCGCTAGCAGTAATGAAAGCGGACCTCTCCACATGGGGCAATAATGCAGCGAATCAAACAGCAGAACTGGTGGAATTACACGGACAGAATCTCAGATCTCAGACCGACTTTCAAGTGATGAAAGTCAAACAGATCTGCGCAGGTTTGGTAGTGCTGGAGCAGATGAGTTCTACACTGGGTGTAGCTTACAACTTACGTTCATCCGCTAACTAAAGGCATAGGTGAACACAACAGTACTATGTTTATGAAGACGTTGTGGTGAGTACATCAAGCATTAGCAAAAGGGCCCATGAAAGGGCCCTTGTTTCCTGTTCGGAGGTCAGCAGGTCCAGGTTTAGGTCATAGGCAGTAGTGAGCCAGTTGGTGATGACTGGAGGATAAAGAGTTACTTTATCTTGTTGCTGTTGAGAGCAAACTGGAAAGATGTTATTATTATATTATTATTATTATATTATTATTATTATTATATTAGCTCTGTAATTTACTGTGCTGCTGGAGCCCCTTGTGGTCGCACTATGAAATCACCGTTTTCATAAACTGTTCACGCTCTATGAAGTGTCTTCCTTCAAACTGACGGCTTGTTTTGTGGTCCAGACAGACGTGCTACTTGTTGCAATACTTCTATATTGTACAGTAGCCATGTGCACAGGTGGACTTCACACTGGGGACGCACCTGTCCCCACATCTTCCTGAAATGGCTGTTTTTGTCTCCACTACTTTTTGAAAACATTCTCTGAAAATATTTTATATAACAGGTTGCTGTAGATACCTGTCCGAACAGCTTGAAAATGACAGAATCAGAGCGTGTGTGTGTGTGTGTGTGTGTGTGTGTGTGTGTTCTACAAATGTATCCTAAACCATAGTGCTTATACTTCTTATGGTGTCCAACTCCAACTTGGGTGTGTGTGTGTGTGTTCTACAAATGTATCCTAAACCATAGTGCTTATACTTCTTATGGTGTCCAACTCCAACTTGGGTGTGTGTGTGTGTGTTCTACAAATGTATCCTAAACCATAGTGCTTACACTTCATATGGTGTTCAACTCCAGTAGGCTTGACAGACTAGCTATAAAACCTTCCTGCAACTTCTTCCTTTCCGAGCCAGCATTGATTTCTTTTTGGCGAATACACATGCCCGAGAACTCGGTTTCTTTAAGGGAATGCAAATTTGACGGGTGGCCACATTGAATGCAACACCTGATCCACATTCTTGTGCCCAGCACTTTTCAAAGTTACGCCCATCACTACTTGGGTGTGTGTGTGTGTGTGTGTGTGTGTGTGTGTGTGTGTGTGTGTGTGTGTGTGTGTGTGTGTGTGTGTGTGTGTGTGTGTGTGTGGTGTGTGTGAGACTTGATAATGCAGAAGGTCTTAGGTTTTTGAGGATGGAAAGAGCATCTCTCTACCTAAGAGCCATAAGTATTTCTCCTCTCCACTTCAGAGGTTCTCACATCAACACACTCGGACAGAGAAAGAGAGTATGGGTGAGGGGGGGGGGGGGGGGGGGGGGCACTACTGATGCAGTCCTAGGAAAGCCTCCATAGTACCTGGGGCAAAGTCAGAATCCAAACAACCGAAGGAAGATCAAAGCCCATAACCACCTGCACCAAACACAGCAGTGGACTGGATCAGCTGTGTTTCCTGTGATGGAGAACCAGCGCTCTTCTTTTGGCTCTGATTCCTCAGCCAAACCCCAGAACTATTAACCGAGGCCCCCACCTCACTCCACCTCCTTTTCACGTTTAATTTGATTTGTGCTGTGGGTCTTTAGGTTTTTTTTTCTTTGGCGGGGGGAGTAGGTAATGTGTGAAGATCATTCTGACAGGGGATTTCAGTGATGCTCCTGCTGGGACAGTGTGTGTCACGGAGTCCAGCTGTGTAGCTGACGTAAACGGAGAGCAGTGTTCAGCTAATCTACTCTGGTTTGTTTGGAGTATTTCCACGCTTCATGTAGCTGAGCAGGAAAGGAGGGGTTTTCTGTGGACCCAGGCGAACATGTAGCCTGGCTGGGTATTTTTGGTGTGCTTCCTCTCTTTCTGTCTCCTCACAAACACACACACACACACACTTACATGCTCACAGCCCACAGAGTCGCTCGCAATCATGTACAATCATTCCTATTCATGCTAGCTCTCACACGTGTGTGAGCACACGGGCTCTGAGGCTTCATTTATGGCCAACACGCTTTGTGCAGTGTCTGCAGGACTTTTCTCGGTAGTGTGAAAGCTTACTGGCATTTCCATGAACATGAAGAAAGCATCAGCTCCCTCAGAAGTGACCAGCCGTGATTGGTGTATACACACTGTAGCACTCACGGAGGTGTGCATTGTTTTTATTGGTTTTTTTTTTTTTTAAGCTATAAAAATGTGTCTACTAACCCTGACCACAGCTCTCTCACACACACACACAAATGCCTCCACCCACCAACACCATCCCTCCTTCCTCCCTAGGTTTGGTCCTCCGTTTCTGATGCGTGAGGACCGCTCAGTGTCGTGGGACCAGCTACAACAGAGCATCCTCAGCAAACTCTACTACCTGATGGTCAACGGGGCGCAACCACAGGTAGGAAACGCCATCCCCCTCCCGCCCAGGCCAGCCGCCGGCCCGGTGGCGTCTACCGTTCCCCTGAGAAAGGAGCAGCCAAACACCAGACCTGCCCATCCTCACATATCCAGCTGTGCGTCTGTCAAACAAATCACATTCCTAGACCGCCAGACATGCCTCGCTAACTCCCTGATTACCTCACGGCACACGACGCTCGCCGCACTGCTAATCACTCCGATGAGGCGTGTGCCAATTAGCATGTCACCCACAAAAGCCAGAGGGGCTCGTTAATGGTGTCCGCCGTGCGTTCTGCTGCAGGCAGTCGGGCAGATTGGTTTATTATGAAAGGATAGTGGAGAGATAATACATACATACAAAAAGAGAAAGCCAGACAGGCGGACTGTCTGTCTGTCTGTGGGATGCAAAGAGTTTTAGTCCACCAGAGTGGCGGGAACTGAAAGGGGGCAGTGAGAGAGAGACAAAGAGAAAGAGACATAGAAAGCATGTGAGGTAGAGGAAGAAACAAAGAGAGGATGTGAGAAAGAAAGGAAGTGGGGGAGAGCAGGAGACAATCGTCCCGATTCAGCTCCTGCGAGCGCAGGCTCCGTTCATTACACCGTTACACCACTCCACTGCCCCCAATGCCCGTCCTGCCCCCCACAGCCTATTTGATTAAATCTCACTCTGTTTAATCAGCGTGGGTAGCCATGTGCTTCTCTGCAGAGGGCCTTCCTCTCCATCGTTTCTCCTCTCCCTCTCAGGCTGTGAGCAGGAGGACAGGCTACACCGCCTGCATCAGTCCCCTGCTCCTGCTCTTACTGACCACGTCCACATTATGGCTGCCATTCTTTCGTGCCTCTCCCTGCTCATAGGTCAGCAAACGGCTGTATCATGGCAACCTTTCTCCAGCGGTCATCTTTCTTGCCATGGAGCTCTCACATATAACATTTTCCTGGTTTTCATATTCTTTGGTGTACTTTTCAGATAAGCATGGTTCTGTACACGGGTGAGCAGTGTTCAGTTCTAACCTCTCTCGCCCTCTTTTGTTGTATAAGGCCCAGCGAGATGTGAGAATGTGCTGACAGGTTCTAACTCCAAGAGTAATTACAGCTTGCTGGGTGTGCAATGTTCCTTTTATGCTACTTCATTCTGTTTTTGTTTTGGTTCCGTAATATAGGAGGAGAGGCACATAAATATTTGTGGGCATTAGCCCGGCTCATGCTAATCTGTTATGTTAATCTTTCTCTATATTTTTATAGCACAGGTTTGGGTGGTCTGCACAGATTGACGTCCATACACACACACACACACACAGATGGCTATTATGTGGAGTATAAAATAACACTGATAGAGATGATGGACTAACTGCTGTAGTTTACATTTGGGATGTACCTAATATCAACAATAGATTGTGCATCACCGAGCAGGAATTTCCAATGGAACTGGTGTGTGTGTGTGTGTGTGTGTGTGTGTGTGTGTGTGTGTGTGTGTGTGTGTGTGTGTGTGTGTGTGTGTGTGTGTGTGTGTGTGTGTGTGTGTGTGTGTGGTTGTGAGGGAAAAAAATAAGTGAAAAGATGTGAGTGAACATTCAAAGTGTTCTTTCAAGGGTAGTTACACAGACCAAGAGGAGAGGAGGTTCTGTTTGGCAGTTCTATAAATACATTTATTTACATAGTACAGCCCAGCCTCATTACTAGTCATTTATGGCAAGGGACACTACAGTTAACCCCACCTAATATACATGGGATATGACAGATTTAATGTAAAGGATATGATAGCTAACATTTTGTTCTTAGGTTTGATAGGCTCTGGAAAATAATATTCTTCTCACACAAAATTACCACATTCAAATTAAATTAAAGTGTTATTTATGGACATTTCTCAAAACTAAAATTGAGGTTATTGTTTATTATCTCTGAAAAAAAAAATGTTTCTAAAAAAAGCCAACATCACCACCTGTGATAGTGAATCATTCGGTTTGGGGGTGTGCGGTCCACCTTGTTGTGAGAGAGAAAGACAATTCTGTTGCTTAAAAAAGTGTCCAAGAGAAGCTTTGGCTACAGACCCAGTCATGCTGTCTAAGGTTTGTTACACTCAAAGCTTTTCATGTCCCTAGTAGCTTGACTCCAGCTCGAAGAGTTCCTGTGAGAATCTTGTGTATAGCTCAAGCTATGAAAACATCGAGAGGCATTATGATCTCCAGCTCTTTAAAGGCGCAGATTCGCTGTTGACCTGAGATAAGTGAGTTAAAGATGTCCCAACCTGATTCCATCCGTGAAACCTGTTGCCCTGCAAAGGACTTGCTCGAACATACGTGGCTCTGGTGTTTTATAGTTGCAGCTGACGAGCCCGTTAAACTGGAGTGGAACTATTAAAACAGGGTATAATGTCGTTCTCTACAGGATGATAACGAGCAATATTGGGAATTCCGTCTATCGCTTTCTTCATTATATCGGTTTGCCTCGTGTTCCGTGCTCCATTCATTAGTTATAGTCTGCCCTCTGCTGGGAGCTTTGAACATTACACGCTCCACTAGTGTTTAAGGCGCCTGCTCAGAGCTCGTTATCGCTATGATAACCACCAAAAGTGTAATGCAAATGACCAGGATTTCATGTCTCTCTCATCACCGAGCTGATCCTCTAAAGGCGATGTAGTTCTTCTCAGACCTTCTGATGGCTGTCTGTACGCATGCGGCATGGTAATACGACACCGTTCTTCAGACGCAGCTGCTGCCGTTCGTACGTTCGTTGCTGAGGCAATATTGCTCACATCTGTGCAATCAGTTTTGAGACATCAGAGGTCTAGAAAATCCCACAGAAATAGTCCCCATTTCCCTTCTGACTGTACCTTTTCAGAAACCTCTCATCTTTTTTGCTGTCATTTGCACTCTCCCTGCAGGACACCTTGTTTCTGTTTATCTTCGTGCCATGCCAGCAAACCGTACGATTTCATTTTGAAAGGGAAAAAAAATCCATTTACTTTTTTTGTATGAAGCAGCTTTTCCATTTCAGAATGCATAAGGATAGATGCAAATTTAAGAGAAATGTTAGAATTCTTAAAATGTGCATTGCCATATCCAGAACACACATTTTAAATATTTAAAAATGCATTCATGGTGAATAAAGCAGAGATTATGTTCTGATCAGAATGAATCAATATTAGAAGTGATTCTGCATGGCTAAATGGCTCAGTGTGATATACTGGGAGTGTGATGACCTTTCCACTTGGGACCATTTTTGGACCAGTACATAGGAAGACAAAAACAAAAGAGAAGAAGAGAAGTCCTCTACCTGTGCACATCACTCCTTACTAAATATTCACCTTAACTCGTCAGATGACAAAACTGATCCTAGATTTGTAAGAACAGACAAGCTCTACCAGAATGTAATTATTGTATTGAAATTTCACTCAAAAGTGCAATAGTGCCACTTAGTGGCTGTAGCAATTGTTTATTTTGATTAATGGACTGTAATTGACTAAAAGATAAACACATTTTACATTTTAGAAACATAGTAGAAGCAGCCAGAGGACTTAATGAGAAACCTTTCTTGGTGACATCAAGTCTCATCAATTATTCCTGCAGCAATAGAAAGCCTATCACCAAAATTAATCTTTAATCCTAGACACTGAGTTAATAAACATCAAAAATGAACACGATAAATAGTATTTGGAACTTTCTGGATTAGGCAGAGATTCACAATCAGTAATTAAAGAAAGACAATTATAAATGGCATCTTTCATCAGACCCACTAACCATTCTGGCAAATCCCATGTGGCGTGATGTGAGAACTTGGTCTGTGCTTTTGTCCAGTTCAGTTTTCATAAACACAGTAAGTGTTTTACCACACTGAGTATTTCACTGTTTAGATAATTCTGGCTTGGGTTCGTGTCATTGCAGAATTCCAGAGTGCTGTTCAAGATCCGGGTGGTTGGGGGATCAGTGTCCTGCAGCTATCTGAGTCCTCAGGACGGACGGCCTCTTCAACATCCTGCAGTAGACAGGTGTGTGTGGGAGAGTGTGTGCAAGCTTGTGTGTTGTGTGCACTTTCAATGGGTTATGTACAGTGGCGTGCACACATAGACATCAGGTGCTAAGGCACCACCAACTCTGCCCTTTATCAATGAAAGTGCCCTTTTGAAACTTCGGTTTTAAAAAAAGATATTATTAACATTTTACTGTGGTCGGTTTAAAATGATCTTTTGAAAACCTGAGCGATTAAAAACAATGCCCTGAAATGAGCCACCACCTCGCACACACCCGACCTCTCTCTTCCTTTAACACCAGATGCGCTGCAGCAGTTCAGTTCAGCGAGTGGAAGGAAGCGTCTTCAGCACAGCACACACGCTCACAGATAGACTTCTTCTCCCGTACCCCACCAGCCAGGTCACATACACATCAAGTCAAATCTACCGTTTGCCCTCTAAGCCCAACGTGAAATCATTTTGTTGTGCAGTAAAATGTCTCATACAGCACCAAACTACTAAGCATTTTTAGCCGATGGTCACCTGATAAACTAGTCGCTCTAGCCCAAATCAATGATAGATAACGTGAGGACGACCACATACAAATAATTAAGGTAGAGTTTGCAAATCTGTGTGTTAAGCTGAACGTTTTGTTAGACAACATAAATTAACACATTCGTTTGTGAAAGAAGAAACAGGAAGTTCCCCATTACCTGTGAAAAATACCCATCTGTATTCATGTAATGACAACACTCAGTAGCCTATAACTCCTTCTCCTACTTTTTGGTCTTTTTACTGTCTTAATTGTAGGCCTGTATTGATTTACTAATTGCAAAATATATGCAACAATGCCTGCAGACAGTGGAGGGTAAACAGAAGTTAACTGAAGGACTTAACAATGACTGTGTAGTTAATATTGGATATGAATTCAGTTGGCGGTGTGACTTTTTTCCATTGAAAACTCACGTTTAGAGAATGTTAAAAATAAAAGTCAAATTTCATTCAACATGTGCTTGTAATTTTTTTTTTTTATAATGAAGTTAGCTAAAAAGTGCCCCCCCTCCCCCCCGAGCACTTTCCCCCCAAAATGTCTGTGCACGCCACTGGTTATGTATCATTTCAGAGAAAATGACATTTGGCATTCCTTAAAAGTGCTGAAATCCTCAGGCAACTGAAGGTGACTTGGTATTCATAGATCCCCATATACAGTACATATTCAAATGCATTCAAGTGTGCGTGCGTACGTGCGTGCGTACGTGTGTGTGTGTGTGTGTGTATGTGTGTGTGCGTGTGTGTGTGTGTGTGTGTGTGTGCGTGCGTGCGTGTGTGTGCGTGTGTGTGTGTGTGCGTATGTGTGTGTGCGTATGTGTGTGTGTGTGTGTGTGTGCGTATGTGTGTGTGTGTGTGTGTGTGCGTATGTGTGTGATCTACACAGCTTTCTTGCTGTTCAGACACTTTTCTGCTTGCTCTGTACAGTTATTTCATTTATTTGAGTTATATTTACAAGTTTAAAGTTAGTTTTACAAGTTAAAGGGATTAATTACTCGTTACTTCACTTGGTAAACATTTTTATTAATCTATAAAGGTTCATTTAGCATTTTTGACATTCTGACAGTACGACACTGCGAGTGAGCTGTTTTTTGCTCCTCAACCTTGTGAGTGAGTGGTTTTTGTGCACTGTTTCTATCGGCGGCTGATATTGTTCCCAGCTGTGAAATACCTGCCAGAACTTCTTGGGTGTCAATTTTGCATTTTGGAATTTTATTTGGATATTTGAGCCTTTTGATATTGCGGAACTTCAGGAAAGAATCCATATCTTACACACTAGGGAGGATGAATAATTTCTGTATTCGATATTCCCTAATATTCTTAAAACTGCAATGGTTAAACCACTATTAAAGAACAGAAATCTTGATCCCACAATTCTCAATAATTATCGACCTATATCTAACCTTTCCTTTCTTAGCAAAATCATTGCAGAAGTTGTGTCAATCCAGTTGAATGATCATGTCAATGTAAATCAAATAAATGACACTTTTCAGTCTGGCTTCAGACTTCTCCACAGCACTGAAACAGCACTAGTTAAGGTAGTAAATGAATCTGAGATTGAATAAGGATCAAGGCAAACTCTCAGTCCTTTTTCTGCTAGATTTAAGCGCCACTTTTGACACCGTTGATCATGAAATACTTCTTGATCGACTACAGAGCTGGGTAGGCCTTAGTGGCTTAGTCTTAGACTGGTTTAAATCGTATCTAACTGGGCGTGATTACTATGTTGCATTAGGTACCACTTTCTCCACACGTAAAAAATTACTTGTGACGTCCCCCAAGGATCAATTCTTGGGCCATTACTGTTCAACCTATATATGCTTCCGTTACCACATATCATTAACAAACATGGTATTAGTTATCATCAATATGCAGATGACACTCAACTTTACATTTCTCTAGAACCTAAAGCCCTAAAATCAATTTGCTCACTGTTTGACTGCATAGATGATATACAGACATGGATGTCTGACAATTTTCTGCAATTAAATAAAGAGAAGACAGAGGTTCTTGTTCTTGGTAGTGATTCACAAAGGAATGATGTCCAGATTTATTTAAATCAAATGAATCTGAATGCCAAACAATGTGTTAAGAACCTGGGTGTCAACTTTAATAATGAGCTCAGCTTCACACATCATGACTACATGCAAGACAGCTTTTTTCACCTTCAAAACATCGCTAAGGTCTGAGATATGCTCTCTCCTGCTGACAGTAAAAAACTTGTCCATGCATTTATCACATCAAGGCAATATTATTGTAACGCTGTTCTATCTGCTCTTCCAAAGAGCTCTATTTCTCACCTACAGCGAGTTCAGAACGCTGCTGCAAGGGTTCTGACCCACAGGAGAAAGAGAGATCATATTACACATGCACTCCACTCACTACACAAATTACCTGTCAGCTTTAGAATAGATTTTAAGGTTCCGGTGATGGTTTTTAAATGTCTTCATGGTCTTGCTCCTCTTTACCTCAGTGAAATGATGGTTAAATATGTTCCAGTCAGGTCTCTCAGGTCTTCAAACAGTAATCTACTGGTGATTCCTAAAAGCTGATTAAAGATTGGCGAGGGTGCTTTTAGCCACTATGGCCCAAAGCTCTGGAACTCTCTTCCTGAAGAGCTCAGAGGCATTTCATCCCTGCACAGCTTTATGAATAATCTCAAAATCCCTTTTTAGATCTGCTTTTAGTTAAGAAACTCTAACTTTGTTCCATCTTATTTACTTTATAACATTATGTTGTTTGTTATTTTATAATTTGTCGCTTTATAACATTATTTTATTGTGTTTGTTTCCTTTTTATCTTTAATTTCTTTTAATATTTACTTTTTGTCTTATATTTGTCTTTTAATGTTTATTTTTTATTTATTCTGTAAAGAACTTTGAGTTGCGTGTATGTATGAAAGGTGCTATACAAATAAAGATATATAACACACACACACACGTGTCTGTCCTGCTCCACACCTGGAGGATGACCTCCTTGATTGCCCTGGTGTTTGATGGGGAGGGCTGCTGAACTCTTCAGAATTCCCCTCAGGTGTTCAGTAGGACGGAGGGCAGGTGGCATGTTTGACCCCTGCAGGAACTGAACCTCGTTCGTGCAGCATGGCCTCGGAGGAATTGTTTCAGGGCAATGTCATGCTGTAGAAGGGCTCTACGACCCGAGGTGTAATGACAGGGTAGTATCTTCTCTTTCAAAATTTTGCAGTGCATCAGGGAATTCATAATGGTGTGGTGGATGCACAATTCCCCCAACCCTTTAGAAGTCATACATCTCCATATAACATACATATAAGAACATTTCCACCTCCACACTTCACTACAGGGCCATGCGGTTCTCAACGTACTCGCCCCCTTGAGATGCCATACTGGGAATTTACGGTCATAATTTTATATGACGTATATTCAAAGGATACTATATTTTGTGTTAGTTGCTTGTGCAAGTAGGCTTATACCTGGCAGTCCAAACAAAACCAGTGCTGTGCATTTAATCGTTCTTCAGGAATAAATTCCATTAGTGATTAGCACCAAAATGCCCATTAGCCTTCATCAGTCTCAGGGTCGGCTGCAGAGTCATTGTCTTTGGAAAGCTGAACTCGAGAGTTTACCTGGATCTGGTTCTCTTGTGTCTGCATTTTCAAATGTCTCTTACAAAGTCTTAATGAATTTCTTTCCTATCTTGAGTCTGTTCTAATTTAATTACATGGTCTTAAAAGGGTCTGAAAGAGATTACCCTGAGATCTTGAAATGGACATTGGAACTAATGCATCTGTGTTGTTAACCTTTTTATAGTAAATCTTTTCGAGGCTTGCATTGTTCTCTGATAGAACTAAGGCAGAAAAGCAAAGCTGTGTGACTGCACAAGAAGCTAACCAGTATTGGTTTTATTATACTCGAATGACTTTGGCTAAGAAGCTGAAAATGCACCCTTGGATTGAAAAGAGAAACTGAATATTTTCAATGGTGGGTTATCTTAGCAAAGCATTGATATCAATCCAAAACCAGAATACAGATCAGGAGATATCAGGAGGTGCAGAGCACTTATTTACTTCCATTAATAGTTGGTCAATAGGTGGTACTTAAATGTTTTGAGGTGAATGATCCCCTTTTTTGTGTGTGTTTCCACAGAGCTCTGAAGCTGTGTGGCACTGGTGGGCCTCCCCACGTGAAGCTGATCGTCGAGTGGGAACACAGAATAAAAGACTGGTGAGTCAAACCATTATCAACTTTAATCAGTTTAGAGGAGCAATAACTAATTTTTCTAGTGATTCTTCATCACACCATGAAAGCGTTATACTGACACCTAGTGGCCTGGATGTTTTAGAGATTCTGTACTAAATCTTTACACGAGCTGTTTCGATACTTGTTTGTTTCTGGGCTTCTCCAGCAATCCAGTGAAAACCAATTAGAAGCCTCCCCTAGTGTAGTTTCAGTGTGTGTGTGTGTGTGTGTGTGTGTGTGTGTGTGTGTGTGTGTGTGTGTGTGTGTAGTCTGTTTGGAAACATTCAGGAGGAAGTGGTGAAGGATTGTGAGAGTGTTCGTACCCAACAACAGCAGCATGTTCAGCAACATAGCTGCACCCTGGACGAGTGCTTTCAGCTTTACACGAAAGAGGAGCAGGTAACATACACAGCCTGAAAACTCCCTGAGTGCCACCGTCGCCCAAGGAGCCAGTCCACAACTCTCTTTGTGCTGCCAAACGTCTTCATTCCCTCATTTCCTGCCTCCTTCCTACAATGGAACAGAGGGGGATAGAGATAGTGTTTCTTCTGTGTACTGAAAGGTGACAAAAACAGTAAAAATCAAAAAGTCAATCAATTATACTGCCTCTGATACTGTATAGATTTTCCCACCGTATATATTCCACCAACCAAATAAACTGATATGCTTTACAATATACTAATGTCAAGTTATATAGAGATTTTCCGAAAAGAACTGTCATAGAAACAAGTAAATACAGTTCTATAATAAAACGATCAAATGAGACTGCTACAAATTAAGAAATATAAAAATTAGGAAAATCTGCAGACCTAAGTCTTGCTAAGTGGGCACGTGCAATAATGTTTCTGCTCGAAGATTCAGTCTAGTGATTTGGTTTGAACCTTTGCTCAGAAATGCAGATACTTTTACGCAAACAGACTTACCCTTTATTACACTCACTTATTCTGATCTAAAGTTCTGATGCTGTGTATTGCCTGCCGTTATTGATGTTTCTAGCACCCAAAACATGCACAGCCTTAAACAAACTTTATAAGTCACTAAAACTCTTTGGCTCCATCCAGCTTCTACTTCTCTGCTACAGTGTTTGACTTTCCCCTGAGCAGCCCTGCCTCGGGGGTAAACACGTGGAGACAGAGGGAACATTTATAATGTATTTCAGTTGCAACGCTTCACAATACATTTTCAGTCATAACAGCAAAACCCATCAGAGCTGTCCAGCAGGCCGTTAGACACAAACAGATTTGAACTTTACAAGAAAATGGACAGAGTGTGAGGCGATCCCTGTTCACCGTGTTTTTACTTGAAAGTTCAGTTATTTATTATGGAGAGTGCCTGTGTATGTCTTTCAGCAGGAAAACATGAACAATGCTCTTGATGGTCTGTTGACTGAATGCTTGTTCTACCCTTCAGTTAGAGCCTCAATGGCGTTTCTTGAGCCCAAATGCTCTTCTTGAACCCTGAGCAATGCCTGCTCCCTCTCCAGCATAAAACATACGTACGCTCCATGGATATTTAGGCCAGAGTTATTCAGCTGGTACGATATGTATCTTAATGTCATATCATTGTTGGAGGGAATGTTAGGGGTTGTTTGGGATTTGTGTGAGAAGGTAGAGGGCCATTTCCATTAAAAACTTAATAGAATATAGCTAGTTAGGTAGCTTTGCCTGGGTGTGCTGACATCTTTTGATCAGCAATTGTTTTGAAGGTTTAACAGGCCCAGCATTCTGCTTTCTGTTAATATCTTGTTTCTGGTATATGTAACCAACAGAACAAAGCTAACCTGTTAGTTCATTCTAGCCTCGTACAATACTCACGTTTGTCATGCAGCTGGCACCGTACAATACTCACGTTTGTCATGCAGCTGGCACCGTACAATACTCACGTTTGTCATGCAGCTGGTACTATACTATACTCACGTTTGTCATGCAGCTAGCACCGTACTATACTCACGTTTGTCATGCAGCTGGCACCGTACTATACTCACGCTTGTCATTCAGCTGGCACCGTACAATACTCACGTTTGTCATGCAGCTGGCACCGTACTATACTCACGCTTGTCATTCAGCTGGCACCGTACAATACTCACGTTTGTCATGCAGCTGGCACCGTACAATACTCACGTTTTCATGCAGCTGGTACTATACTATACTCACGTTTGTCATGCAGCTAGCACCGTACTATACTCACGTTTGTCATGCAGCTGGCACCGTACAATACCCACGTTTGTCATGCAGCTAGCACCGTACTATACTCACGTTTGTCATGCAGCTGGCACCGTACTATACTCACGTTTGTCATGCAGCTGGCACCGTACAATACTCACGTTTGTCATGCAGCTGGCACCGTACAATACTCACGTTTGTCATGCAGCTGGTACTATACTATACTCACGTTTGTCATGCAGCTAGCACCGTACTATACTCACATTTGTCATGCAGCTGGCACCGTACTATACTCACGCTTGTCATTCAGCTGGCACCGTACAATACTCATGTTTGTCATGCAGCTGGCACCGTACTATACTCACGCTTGTCATTCAGCTGGCACCGTACAATACTCACGTTTGTCATGCAGCTGGCACCGTACAATACTCACGTTTTCATGCAGCTGGTACTATACTATACTCACGTTTGTCATGCAGCTAGCACCGTACTATACTCACGTTTGTCATGCAGCTGGCACCGTACAATACCCACGTTTGTCATGCAGCTAGCACCGTACTATACTCACGTTTGTCATGCAGCTGGCACCGTACTATACTCACGTTTGTCATGCAGCTGGCACCGTACAATACTCACGTTTGTCATGCAGCTGGCACCGTACAATACTCACGTTTGTCATGCAGCTAGCACCGTATTATACTCACGTTTGTCATGCAGCTGGCACCGTATTATACTCACGTTTGTCATGCAGCTGGCACCGTACAATACTCACGTTTGTCATGCAGCTGGCACCGTACTATACTCACGTTTGTCATGCAGCTGGCTCCCGACGACGCATGGAAGTGCCCTCACTGCAAGCAGCTCCAGCAGGGCACGGTCCAGATGAGCCTGTGGACGCTGCCCGACATCCTCATCCTCCACCTCAAGCGCTTCCGACAGGTGGGCGAGCGACGGAACAAGCTGTCCACTCTGGTCCGCTTCCCTCTGGCGGCCCTGGACATGGCGCCCCACGTGGTCAAGAGGAGCAACTACGCCCGACTCCCTCACGGCTGGAACCAGCAGGTCCACCACAGGGCCGAAGCAGCCCAGCACACGCAGGAGTTCCTCTATGACCTGTATGCTGTGTGTAACCATCACGGAGGCATGCATGGAGGTCACTACACCGGTACGTGACCCGGAAATGAAGGACAGCCTGAGACTGGGTTTGTTTAGGCAGTGTTTAGCCAGGAGTCCATGCTGGGAACAGAGAAATTGCTCTGTTGTGAGCAATTTGATGACACCATGAAGATGCATTTTACATTTACATTTATGGCATATAACAGACGTTCTTATCCAGAGCGACTTACAAAGTGCTTTGCTTCTGATCACAGATGCTGATGACAAGAATGTAAAAAAATGCATATTTATTGGTTTTAAGGTTTTAAGACATTCATACAATGACAAAAAATACATAGCACTCACTACAAACACTACAACTGCTAATATAGCAAGGATAATTGCCAATAAACATACAAACTTATCTCAAGACCACGTTCAGAATTGAGAGCAGATGACAAGAGAACCATGCATGTTTCTTTTGCATTATAAAAATATAAAACTACTTTAATTAGCAACTTGCACCTAGACACACTATTTATGTTATGAGGTTTACATATGTTGCACTTTCTCTCACGCAGTTTTGCAATTGTTTAGCTGATTACTTGCACGTGCATCATTGCGTTAGCCTACCCATTCATGACTGATCCCGTTATAACGATGTGCCTGACTGCTTATTGCCATTCGTCTCTGTACACCTATTGACAGCATACTGCAGGAACTCGGTGGACGGCCAGTGGTATGGCTATGATGACAGCAGCGTAGAGTCCGTGCCTGAGGGAGACGTGTGTACACGTGGTGCTTACATTCTCTTCTACCAGCGACGCAATAGCGTCCCTGCGTGGTCAGCCGGCTGCCTCCTCCCAGGTCAGCCTTCATCTGTGTGCACAGCAGAATTCATCCATCCATTAGAATTCTTTCCTTAATACCCACCATGAATGGAAAGCCTTCTATTTACACACACACACACACACCTAAACACACACACACACACGCACGCCTAGATGTTATCAACCTGAAATGCATTATACCGTGCCTCTGCTTAACAATGTTTGAGTTTGGATACATTATTGCTTTTTGAATTAGAGTGCAGTGGTGAATTTCAATCATAGTAGAGCCATTTACAGATTATGATAGATATGTTTCATTTAAGATGAGGAACATCAGATTTATTGGCCACATTTCTGGCCTCTCTCTACAGCCTTCATTAATACTGTCTTCCAAATCTCATAAATGAAGGTGACAGATGCAGAAAGAGAGAGGACGCAATTACTCAGAAAAGTATCCCTGCAGGCAGAATTCAAGCCGTTATTGATTAGATACTACACAGAGCTGATAGACGCCACTCCTGTCACTGCCTGAAGACAGTAGCCAGTTAATTGCTGGAACTGCAACAGTTGACAGTGTTGATGATGACTGATGTTCCTTCTGTTCGTTCTGTAATTGTTATTGTCAGCATCTTTAGATGAGGAGGACTGGCAGAGTTGTTAAAACACTGACATGGTGTATCATCCTACAGGCTCCACCAGCCCCTCCAGGTCTAATCACTGGCTTGTTCGTCTGACATCTCTGACAGAACAGCACCAAGTCTCTAGCCCAGCAACCAAGACCTCCGGTTATACTTCAGCACCAGAGCCCCAGACTCCGGTCTCCCCTGGGCTCCCATTGCAACCCCCTAAAATCAGTATGGGTGAGTTATTCATGTGTTTCAGTTCTCAAGAGGTGGCCTCATTCTAGAGACTGCTTTTTAATAAAGACTGCAACGTTGTATTATTATCAATATTATATTTGAATATTATTGTATTTATATTTGCTTGCTTTTGATGCTTCTATCTGACAGGGCCAGAACTACAAAAATGTATTTTCAAAATAGTAACTAAAAAAATAATAATTTTGTACACACATTTCTTTGTTCTTCACACCCTAGATGGATTTGAGTCGAGACAGTTTGTCCGAGGCACTCAGGCCCGTAGTGTAAGCATGCGGTCTCCCACCAAAAGTAAGGAGAATCTAGGAAAAGTTCTTCCTCTGCGCTGGTCTTTTGGTTCCAAGGACCGAAAAAGACCTACATCTACCCCTCATACTCCTCCAGCTCAGCCCGGAGAACTGGTAGAGTATCTGGAGTCTGGTCGGAGACCACGGTGCACCAAGGAGCCCATTGTGAGACTGGTGGCTAGCCCTGCTCAAATCAGCACGCAGCACCATGAAGGAGATTCACTCAGCTCCCCTAGCGGCAGCGGTAGCTTTAGTGGAATGGAGCGAGCAAGTTCTCATGGGCCAGACTCACCCAGAGTGCCTGAAGGCCAAAGCAGACCAGCTCCAGACAGAGGCACAACTAATACCTACGCTAAGGGACAGGATCTGGGCTCACTGTCCAGGAAGAGCTTGAAGAGAACAAGGCTGGAGCAACAAGGGAAGAGTCCAAATAGTCTGTCCAAGCCAGGAAGCAGTGTAGCTGCTAGTGCTTCTAACTGTTTGCCTTCTACCAGAGACTCGACACTTAAAAGGCTCTGGAGCCATCCACCAGGATCCTCCAGGACTCCAGATGATCAAACTCGGCCAGAAGAAGTGAGTGCTTGCAAGAGTGAAGAGACCTGGAGCCCAGATAGCGTCCTGTCTTTCCTTAAGGCTGGGTCTATTTGGAAGGACAGCCAATCAAAAGATGGCACTGCCAGAGAGGCGGGCCAAGGAAAAACATCAACCAGTAAGAGCTCGTCAAAAATCTCTCTGTCCAATGGCATGCTGAACGGAGTGGTAGCAGAAGAGAAGAAGGCCGGTGGTGTCCATCGGGTCAGCAACGGGCGGCACAACAGTAAGGCGATGGTGAATGGAAGAGGAAGCCATAATGGTTCAGCCGGTGCGGCTGAGATGAAGCGAGCGCACAGCTCTTCCAGTATTCAGTGTAGACTGGACCTGAGTCTGCGGAGGACCGTGTCTCTCCAGCGCAGTGGGCCTCTGGTTCCAGCTCACAAAGAGCTGATGTCAGATAAACCCTCCTACGCCACATTACAAAGGTCTCGATACAGCACCACCTCACTGGGCAGGCAGAGACCTGTGCCCGAATCCTGCTTCTGATGTGCAAGTGTCTGATGGACCCGTGTGTCTGTATATTTGTTTGGAACTAATTTGAGTCGACAGAGTGCGTCTTATCTGTATAATTCCCTTGCCAAGAAAACAGTAAGCTTAGGATGCTCTTACATATATATATATATATATATATATATATATATATATATATATATATATATATATGTTTGATTTACATCCAGGAGCTGATTGATTCACATGTTCCATGGTGAACCCTAGTCCATGCTGAGTTTGGTAATGCCCAAATGAGTTCAGGTGCCAGGTTGCATTTGTCACCAAAAAGCAAGCGAATGTCATTTGGAGTGTGCTCCTGCCAAACTAAACATCCCAAAAATGCATTGTTAATTCGACACAAACTTTTACAGATGTTCCATATGTTTTAAGATGTAGGAGTTGTGATAGTATCTGAACTTTTGACAAGACATATTATTTGATTCTCTGAGTTACACTTCCAGTATCCAGTCTGTTTTCTCCATCAAAAATGGGCCCAACTGCATTTACATTTAAATTTGACAGCTTGTTTTTGATTTTGATTTAGAAATGTCCAGCGTGTCGGTGTGAATGAGACCCACAGAATTATTACCTGCCCAAACAAACAGTTTATACCCAGCTATGTGGTGGGAATGCTACAGGGTGCAAAGTGAACTCCCTACAGGTAATTGATGCAGATCCTACATAAGCCAGAAACTGGAGTCAGCATCTGTCATCAAAACTGGGGAAGATTCAGTTGTGACATTTGCTTCTGTAAGTGCCTTTTTATTGTGGTACTCGAAAGTGCATTAGTGTCAAACACGGAGTAGTGTTATTGTTTTCTACATTCACACATACACAAATGTATTCTGCAGGGCATATAGCACACAGTGTGCACTAGATCATGCATTCATATCACAGTGCACACATCATTATACTTACATCACCTCTGTTGTTCAGTCAAAGCAGCAGTAAAAGCAGTGCACTACATGGGAATGCACTGGTTCAATACATATGCCTGTGATGTAGAAACGCTTTGGGAATTTTGAAGTGTTGTTTTGAAATTTCTCATTGCAGTAACTAATATGAAATGTTTTTTTCACATGTCACAACCCAAATATAAGCCCACATTCCTGTCTTTTTATTCGTATGGCCAATAATGAGATTATTTGCATACATCTGGATATTCCTGAGAGACAGCGAGCCAGTCTGTGTACTGTACATTAGAATCAGTGACTTCTGCCCTGATAGCTCATCTGTGTGAACATACAAAACACCATGTTGTCATTGTGAAGGCTTTAACAACAGAGCTCTAAAATGTATTTAACAAACCAGCTGAACCAGCAATCCTTCTTGTACAATAACAATCATTCATGTAATATTTAGTGAGTCTTCAATCATTTTTAAAGCCCCTTGAATGATTTTACTGCTTCTCCCAATAATTTAAATAATTATTGGACAAAGTTTTTTCGAGAAAGTCTTTGTGCTTATATGTAATCACAGTAGGTAAGTGGCTCTATTGCCTATAGTGGGTTTTGTAACATGTGAGTTATCTAACCCCATGAACTGTAAATGTTCGAACAAACCTTTAGCGGTTTCTAAGGACATTGCTAAAATCTCCTGTGTACACTATGCTCAGAACATTTAAGGACCATGAAATTGCATTGTTTGCAAATGTACACTCTAGATGTTAACAAGCTGAATTGAATTGCTTGTTTTTTTATTATTTCAATTTTGGCCTTTATGCCACTACTACTGCTATAATAATAGTCATAAGAAGAAGAAAGTCATTCTAAGTGGTGTAGATCAGTTTCTAATCACATCGTGTTCTCCAGGAATTTATAATATTGCAGTTTAAATCTGGCTGTGGGCAAAAAAAAGTGTTTTTCACTGTGCATCAGTATTTATTTTTTTGAATTCACTAAGCTTTCTTGCAGTACCATAATAGGGGTTTGCTGATAATGGATAAAGGGTGCGGATGTGTTTTTATGCAAAGTTTTGTTTTGTACTGAACCTTTTTAATGAAATTGTAATTCATGTAAATAGAATTGTACAATGTGTAATTATTTGTATTGCTCAGATACTGATGAGATGGCAAAGCAAAGAAAGGGGTGAAGCACAATTATAACAAACACTGAAACCTTATATTTGTTACTACTGTCAATTTATGTAACACAATGTATTTTATTTTTAATATAGCAAATTTAGAACACTCTGACATGGCTCAGTGTTTTATTTCAAAATCAAACTGGGCTAATTAAGGTGCTAATTTTAAAGAGCAGACAATGGACACATTTTTTTCCCATCGTGTGAAAATGTGGTTGGACATTGGAACAGGTCAGTCTGTGACGGGCAGGGAGTGCGAAATAAAATGGAAGCGATCACACCAAGTCTCAGGGAAAAGGGAGGTTTTAATGTAGAAAGTGCACAAACCAAAAACCCTGTGACGTTGATCCTATAAGGCTATAATGACCAGCAGTCAACTGGTACAAAGACAAGACATATATATAGACAAACAAACGACCCTCAGGTGAGGCGGATCATAGGCCCCGCCCACCCGAGGGACAAACACAACGCAACAAGACAACTGCGCTTGTAGCCGGGGGCGACCAGCAGGGGGTGACACAGTCCTAGTCTTTTCCCACCTTTGATGTGATGATAATAGGAAATCCTTTGTATTTAGCCACTCATTTAAATTGTGGACATGGAGTCACACAACTTGTTTGCCTTAATAGTGCCCTATATGTTTGTGTATTTTAACGGTTATGGGTTAAAACATAAATTTGTTAAATTAAACACACATGATCTGGTGCAGTTCGTTGAATAGTAGCATACATTTCTTCTTCTTCTGTAACTGGAGTAAAAACCATATGCCAAAGATGAGAAATATTGAAGCCATTACGATTTGCATAGAATAATAAATAGAGATTAATGGAATTGCCTGCGTTAGATTTCACTTAATCGTTTGCTCCAGGCTTCACAGGTAACATTTTAAGGCCACCAACTGAGAACTGAATAATAATTTCGGTCAGTGATGAATGTTTGTGATCATTCCAACTTCAAATGTAAGCTGAAATATTTATGACCCTAAGAATATATTTTTCTTTGAAGGAGTCATTTTGCAAAGTTAATTCAGACTCGTCAAACCCTGCAGTGATTAAATAGTCGGAACTTTTATAAATCTGTTTGCTTGGTTAGGATAGATTTGAGTGTACTTCAAGGGGGAAAACCCCTTGCTACAATGATCTGAATATAGGAATTGTAATATTTACTGTTTATTGAAATGGAAACAAGGCTTAAATCTTTGAACACAGTATATCCTGTATTACTGCACATCTACAGCCTGTTATCAGCTTGGTCCCATTCAGGCACTGCTGTTTGATCCAATGTCTAGAAACTGATCCACATACCCAAACAACAGAAAAACCCCAAAAGTTCCCAACATCCCGTCTTCCCCAGTGCTCTGCCATCAAGTTAGTGAAACAGCTGTAATCAAAGCAAATAATTTATACTGCAACAGCAGGTGTGCTCAAGCAAATTACATTAGGCCCTGTTTTGTTTGCCAGAGCTGTTGGGACCATCAGTTGAATTATTTGAACCTCGGAGCAAGAGAAGTGTTTGATGGTAACACACACCACTTCCCCCTCGGAAGCAGCAAATTATTCTGTCATTTGTGAGGGGAAAAAACACGTCCTCCCATTGTAATTAATGGAAGTGGTGCATAATTAGTCTCGACAGCCTACATGTTTCATGCCACAGTTATCACTTATTTCCAATTCAAGTCACTTCTATCACCAATAACACGATTCACAGCATGGTAGCCAATCAAACGAGGAGATGTGTGACACGGTGCCTGTTGCACCTTCTCTACACATGAGGATTATGGCAGCAATAGGCAACTGCAGTGTGTTCACAATGTATTCACATCAGCCTGAGTGGAGACATGAAGGCTCATATGATGCTTCCAATTAGGGATCTTCTCTCATTTTCAAAGCAATCATGGCCATTAAAAAAGTTATATACCATAATCTAGTTCTGCTTATAACTCATGTTTGTGTTTTGAAAGTCTGGAGCAACGCAATACTAGAAAAAAAGTGCAGTATGTGCATTTAAAGCATGTCGTTAGTACACTGGTGTTTCACATGTATAACATTACACCACATCTATAAAATGTATATATTAAGTTATATGTATATATTTTAAAATAATAATATTATGAAATGCTCTTCCATCTAACTCCTGATCTTTGTCATTTTAAAAATGTAGCCATTACCAGAAAACGTTATACCACTGCAGTTATTACAAACCTATTTTGGGATCATTTTCTTTTTAAGTCTGATGAAAAGATAATTGCCTGTGGTTGATAGTGGTGCTTCATCATCATGCAGGCAAGAAAGTATGAGAAATGACCCAGATGAGCAGACAGCGTGGCCAATGGTGTTCTCTGCCCATGGAGAGGTACCTGGACTTCTTGAGACAAGGGGACAGGACGCAAGTGCAGAGCTGGAATCCTGGAAAAGAGAAAGCTGAATTGCAGGTGCGTTACTTTTCCAATTCAGTAACTCAAAGCACAACAGGCCCTTCAAAGTGTTGTGATTGTTGTGAAAATTTAAAACAGTACACATTGTTCAGAGCCCTATAATCTAAAACATTTTAAGACAATCGGGATAGACGTTTGAGGATATGTGAAATGGGACGCAGCAGGTGAAAGAGAGGTTCAGTCCTTCAGTGGCATCTGGCAGCAGGAAGTGGCAGGTTCGCCGGCCGGAAATGGCATGTACTGGCACCTGCCACTGAGCGAATGGCACCTGCCACTTAGCGAATGGCACCTGCCACTGTTTAGTGGCGCCTGCCACACAGGTACAGCGCATGCCGATCAAAACAGGCACATAGCAACACCTCCGATGACTCCAGCAGTCACTCCTAGAAGCGGCTACTCTGCTAAGCTAACTGCCTGCACGTAGCTCCACCATCGGTCTTCGTAACACTGTTTTCATGGCTTGTTTTGTTGGGAGAATGACTAGCCAAATGTTATGCTACGGTTTCCGAAATACTTGTTTGAATGAATGAAAACATGAATTACAGATGTAATTCAAGTCGTCATATCTATTGAATTAATTGTGATGTGTTATTCATGCTAAAACTAAACACTGTAAAGACCATTAGGCGTGTGTTCTTGTAACTTTTATTAATACTTTTCATTAGTGTGATGCCTCATCAGCGTATGCAATGGCACGTAGCTAAACGCGAGTGGTACGTGCCAATCGCCAGTGGCACCTGCCGCTCACACAACTCATTGTTGGCTCATAGTACATCAATAACAGCACGTAGCTTTTAATGGCACTTGCCACTGACGCCTGCCACACAGGATTAATGTGATCTCTTATTATCTTTAATCGATTGCCATGGCATATTCAACTAGCAACACAGCACTGAGAAAACAACGTGTTTGTGTGTTCTCATTTATTATCTCATTTTCAGGTATGATACTGTGTTAAATACAAATTATACAATGGAAGTTGAAATCTGAAGAGTTTAAGGCTTTTAGGTGCGTCTGGAAAGCTTACCCCCCACTGGGGGCGGCGCTACTTCCCATGAGCCCCAGCGGCTCCGTTATTGATACGCGTTATGTGTAAGTGTTATGACATGCTGTTGTTGATTATGTGTTTGATTATGTGTTTTGTTAGTTTAAGTCACCCTGTATTAGTTTATGTAGTTGTACATTGTCTGAGTCTACCTACCGTGTTTGTGTAACGTTACTGTGCTAATGACATGCCCTCATGTTTAATGCATTGAGTCTGTTTTGCGAGATCACGGATTCATGCGTGATTACGTTGCTAAAAGGCAATTTAAACGAAAGTGTATTGTAGTCTTAAAACGCGACAACAACTGGGCGGCCCGGGTGATGGCGGCCTGCCAGCAATTTATTGTAAAATTGGACTTTACAATAAAATGCTGTACAATAATCATGATTGTAATGCGTTTATCATAGAGATGGGATGTAATTGTTTACAGTAAAAGTTGTTCTTCAAATGATTCACCGTAAATAGGTTTATTTAAAAAGTTGTTAATTTTACAGCGTGTTATTGTAAACTGTAAAAAGTCATTTTCTGTAAAAAGAACAGTTCTAAACGGTTGTCAAAAAGATACCGTATTGTTTTTTACATTGTCAGCATTTTTTTACGGTGAAGTTCTGGCAACCACAGCTGCCACTAGGCCTATTTTACCATAAATGTAACGGATTTTTTTTAGTTTATGAAAAGCATTTGTATATACTCTTCAGGAGAAAAAAGTGAGAAAAGTACCAGGTTTTAAAAAAATATATATTTCCATAATTCTTTTATTCCTTTTATTTCTTATTTATTTACATTATTACATCCAGGGCGGACAGCAAAGTAGGAATTTCATTGTACAGGGAAGCTTCCTCCTTACTGTGCATATGACAATAAATCTTTGAATCCTTCAATCCAGGTACAAATGTTGTATCATTTGGACCTGTGTGTCATACCTTCCTGCTTCAAATGTTCCGAATCAAGTACTAGGACCACGCAGCTCCGAGTTCTCAAGCCATTTGTTTCCCACATAAAAGATATTTAAACGTATGGGGCATACACTTCAATTTAAACCCTCAACTTTCGTGTTTAAATGTTGAATTGCCTTGACGTCCTTATTCTGATCAAATATCTCGCCAGTCACGGCGCTATTAAATAAACGTTTAATTGTTTCATAGTCGCCACGCTACGGGTGTCCTCCCTTCTGCATCGTGAGGTTGTTGTTTTTGTTGGTATTACTGTATTAATAACAACAAAGAAACAACAATAAACTGCATTATATATTTACTTGCCAGTAACCATAGTCTATTGTTTACATACAAAAGCTACGTGCTGTTATTGATGTACTATGAGCCAACAATGAGTTGTGTGAGCGGCAGGTGCCACTCGCGTTTAGCTACGTGCCATTGCATACGCTGATGAGGCATCACACTAATGAAAAGTATTAATAAAAGTTACAAGAACACACGCCTAATGGTCTTTACAGTGTTTAGTTTTAGCATGAATAACACATCACAATTAATTCAATAGATATGACGACTTGAATTACATCTGTAATTCATGTTTTCGTTCATTCAAACAAGTATTTCGGAAACCGTAGCATAACATTTGGCTAGTCGTTCTCCCAACAAAACAAGCAATGAAAACAGTACGAAGACCGATGGTGGAGCTACGTGCAGGCAGTTAGCTTAGCAGAGTAGCCGCTTCTAGGAGTGACTGCTGGAGTCATCGGAGGTGTTGCTATGTGCCTGTTTTGATCGGCATGCGCTGTACCTGTGTGGCAGGCGCCACTAAACAGTGGCAGGTGCCATTCGCTAAGTGGCAGGTGCCAGTACATGCCATTTCCGGCCGGCGGACCTGCCACTTCCTGCTGCCAGATGCCACTGAGGGACTGAACCCCTGCTGGGGTGAAACCAGGCACAGCCTCCCTCTCATGGTACAGAGGCGCTTGCTTCACTGGGGGATTGAGGACAGTAACGGCCACTTTCGTGAGGATCTGGAAGAAGACCGTGTACAATGTCAGGTTAAAAGGCTGCATGAACTGATAAAGATTCATTTAAGAGATGAGGCTTGATCATCAGTCATCCGAGGGCAGGTCTGCGATAAGATAACATCCTTTGTTTAGGGCATCGGCGCAGATGGAAATTCTGATGTGAGGGGGACCAAGCTGTACAATATATACGTTTATGTTTGTAGATGCTAGATTTCGGATGGGGTCAATATAAATCTGGAGGGGACATGTCCCCCCCGTCCCCAGTGCCATCTGCGCCCCTGGTTTAGGGAAAAGGGTTTTAAACGAACTGCAAGAAAACAAAAATATTACCTCGAATAACTGTCTGAGATGTATTATATGGACAGAGATGATTCGAATCAGTAACGAAATCCACTAAAAGTCGCTGGAGTGACCGAAGCGGCACAAACCTCCGGCGAGTCGAGCATGCAGTTATCTAAATAACTGCATAAATAACTAAATGAGGATTCTGATTGTCTTCAAGATATGCCCATGAAGCAGGCTACATAAATCATGAAATAATAAGGTTTTTAGTCTTATTTTCATTATATTTAATTACTAGAGTTATACGTTTATAGAGATACACGTTATATTTTGCATATTTAAACAAAGAGAGTTCGGTACATGAAACTAACGTACGTAAAACGCAACATAAGCCGCATGAATCATAGACTTTTAAGTAACTTTGACTGGTCTGCATTCACCAGCCCACGTTAGCTCGAAAATTCTTGATTTCAAACTTCAGCGGTTCTTCATATAGATTATTGTTCTTTCGGTTGCTGCTGTAACAGCGACTAACATCGGCTGCAGTAGGTTAAGAGATGTTTTAGTGTTCTTCAGAAACCTCGTTCGTGTCCTCTTCATCAGACAAACGTAATCAGATTGTTTGTCTACTGGTTTCAAAGAAATTCTGCCCATAGACACCCGCACTACCATTAGACCATTTACATAAGCAACCTATTGAAAGAACGTTTATCTCGACGGTATTGTTGGCGTTGTAATTGAAATTCATATCCAAGTGACAAATTGAGCTTTATTACATGAACCTGGATGGCTTGCAGCTATCTTGAAGTAGGTCAAGATGAGCTGTGTAACCTGTTTTAGAACATCTGCTGTCTCTGGCGCCCCGGGCACCTGTGATCCTGACAAGTGCACCCATTACCTTGAAACTGAAATTCAGTTTGTTGGGATGATTAAATCATGACACTTTGCTTGCCTTGCTTGAATGGTTTAAAGGGTGCTCTTACATCACACAGTTGTTTTCAGTCACATTTATTTAGTTACGTTAACAATGTGAGAAATAAAAAGTGAGATATTTGGTGGGATTTTTTCCGTTAATACGGTTTCTGAGTAAAAACAAATTCTATAATCTATAAATCAGGTTACCCTCTGTCTAATCGTAATCATTCAGTTTATGCAGACTATATTTATTCTGCTTTTTGTGCTAGTAAGAGGAAAATAATGGCAGATGACGCAGTCAAGAATTGCTGTTGATGCAGATTGTGACTCTGGTGTGAGTGTGACACTTGATGTGATCATTTTCAGGATCAACTACAGCCATGACCTACACCAGGATTACAACAAATTCTGACCACTGTAGCTCACTTCATGGACATTATGTGAAGGTATTATCATTAGCAAAGCTAACACACTGACTCACTGTAAATCAATTAGTAAATGAACAAATGTGTGTGTCCTCACAAAGTTGTGCCCGAGTCAGAAATAATCCCCCTTTACTTTCCAAGGTTCGGGATCCTAACAACTTCCAGTGAGAATGCAGCTGCACTGTTGAAAGCAGGACTGCGAAGACAAAAGCTGTCACAGCCAAAATTGCGCACTTTGTGGAGAGGATATATGAGAAACCTTTTATAGAAGCTCATCTGTACTGTTGCTCAGTCTCTTGAATTCAAGATCCAACACACTTTACATAAGTGCTGAAAACCTCAAATATGTCAAGGCAAGAAAATGAAATGTGAAGTTCCTTGCAAAGTTTGGATTGTCTTTTTTATATTAAATATTTAAGCATACCTCATAACTATTAATGATGTTCAAGTATGTATCCTTACAGTGTGTATATACCTTACTGAACATGCTCCATCTATTTTCTTTTTGGTTTCTAGGCAACAAAGCATGCTTTTGGACAAAAGATTTCACAGATGGAGACTGACAACTCAGAAAGCCTTCACGAAAATGAAAGTGTCTTCCACTTTACCTTTGACCAGCTGATGTGGAAGCAAATCTTGTGTCCTTCACACTTATCTGGTGATGGTGTTTGGGCTCTGGGTCAAATAAGGCAGGAAGTACTTCTGAGCTTACATCCATAGACATCCACAGAAAGACTTTCCACGGGGGGGGGGTTGGGGGGTTGTGACACGGACACCCTTAAGTATGAGTCCTTAAAAATCATACAATAAGGATAATGTCCAAAAATGATGTACTTTAGATAAAGTTTAGATGAGAACTTTGGATGAGATTTTAAAGATGAAGGCTCTGTCATGTCACCGCATGTAATGTATGGTGTAATCGGGGCAGTCATGGCCTGGTGGTTAGGGAACTGGTCTTGTCCCCAGACCTGAGGCCATGACTGAGGTGCCCCTGAGCAAGGCCCTTAACCCTCAATTGCTCACTTGTATAAAAATGAGATAAAAATCTAAGTCGCTCTGGATAAGGGCGTCTGCCAAATGCCGTAAATATAAATGTAAATGTGTATTGTTCCTGTAATGTAAGAGCAGTTGGGTCAAGGGGAATCATAGAAGATGGTAGAGATATTTTTGTTTCATTCATGTAAGAGAGGCAATAAAGACAGAAACTATGGCAAAGGACACGATGAGATAATTAAGGATGTTGGTTTTGTGGTGTCGCAATTGATACAAATGCTGGAATTGTTTTATTTATGTAAATAAAATCTTGTTCAGGGAATTTTGGCTGTTCTGTCTCAGAAACTTACAGTTTACACAAAAGGTCAAAGTTGAGGGATGATTACCACCATTACCAATACTGATTTGATTCACTCTGTAGAAGAGTGAGTTCATTATTCAACTGATTTTGTAATAGTTTTGTTGCTCCTATCCTTGCCTGTGCCTCACTATCCTGAAATGAATATCAGAAACCAGAGGGAAAACGAGGCAGAGGTGTTGTCCAGCAGCCACTAAGAACGAGCTCGACTTACCACTGAAAGTGTGGACACAGCTCTGAGCCCAGGCTAGCTGCCTCCTACAGCTCGTGCCCCTGGAGCTCCTCCCACAAAACATAAGCTCCTCCCACACTCTCACACCTTTTTCAGAGCAACAAAATATACATAGACTGAAGTGGCAAACTCCTGTACACCCTTGCATCTCTGAGAGAGTAAAGATCTTATCTACCATTCCATAGTCAGATAAGAATGCACTATGTTCTTCCTGAGTGCACAGCTTGACAACTGGGTAGACTGCTTTCTTTGACATTGACTTTACCATTGAGAATTCTCTCACATCATCTTTGTTATAATCATACATTGCATACCTTATCCACGTCAAGCATACTACTAAATCATTATTGCATTATTTTTCCTGTGCTCTTTAAAAACTCAACAAAACGGGTGGAAAAACTGTCAGTGGCTTGGGAATCCAGAGCAAGATGGTGTTTTTCACCACTGTAAATTAAGACAACATTCCCATAAGGATGAAAATACTTTAACAGAAATGTATATTATACATAAACACTTATCTTAGCGCTGTTCTTGTGTGTTTTTAGGCGGTTAAACTAATTTTGTGTTGTTTTGGTTTGTATCTTGTTTTTATACGGTGGTATTCTAGTATATTCCATATGTTGGCTCATTATGGGGATGGTAGTGACAGAGTCTGTCCGCTAGGGGGCAGACCGAACCAGTGTGAGCGGACAGACGTGTCGGGAGGAAGCGGAAACACACACTTCAAAACTTGCAAACCAAACAAGCGTCTGGCCAAAGATTGATCACGGCGAACGTGATTTGGGTCGCTGGTGCACCGGGGGGAATAAGAGCAGCGAACGGTTAATCACAGCGGGGACTAAAGAGAGATAAACCGGAGTAAGGCCGTTTCCCGAAGGTGAGTACAGCTACCCCGGGGTTCGTGTAGTCTCGTGCCCGGGCTGAGCTGCGCCAGGTTCGGTGTCTCGAGGGCCAGCGCGTGCCGTGTGACGTTAGCTCGCGGTTGTCCCGCTACCTGTCCAGGTGAACGTCCGAGCGCTCGCGGCAGCTGATCGGCGTTCGTGCCGCAGCCGCTCACGAGCGCCGCGGTGTCGGGTGTCGTTGTGCTCCACACCGTGTGTTAGCTGTGCGGCTACACCAGGGCGGTAGTGTGCGGGTCTGCCGAGCAGCTCCTCGCCTGTTCGGCGCTGCGGTGGCCTCGCTGTCCGGTAAACACGGTCGTGTTTCTGTCGTGTTTCTAGTTAGTTCCGTTTCTTTTGCGTTATATAATCGTATATAGTCGTAAATAATCCGTATATAGTCGTATATAATCCGTATATAGTCGTAAATAATCCGTATATAGTATATAATCGTATATAGTCGTATATAGTCATAAATAATCGCATATAATCCGTATATAGTCGTATATAGTCATAAATAATCGCATATAATCCGTATATAGTCGTATATAGTCATAAATAATCGCATATAATCCGTATATAGTCATAAATAATCGCATATAAACCGTATATAGTCGTATATAATCCGTCTATAGTCATAAATAATCGTATATAGTCGTATATAATCCGTATATAGTCATAAATAATCGTATATAGTCGTATATAATCCGTCTATAGTCATAAATAATCGTATATAGTCGTATATAATCCGTGTATAATCCGTATATAGTCATAAATAATCGTATATAATCCGTATATAGTCGTGTATAATCCGTATATAGTCGTGTATAATCCGTATATAGTCGTGTATAATGCAGTAATATGGTGTTAACTAGCTGGTTGCCCACCACAGCTGCTGGGTTTAGCCCGCCTGGGTAAGTTAACTCGGCTAGTTTATGTTGGTTCAGCTCCATCACCACACGCGTCTTTGTTCTGTTAAAAATCCATCGTTTGTTTTTTATCTAGTGTGTGTTTTAACGTGGTGTTGGTTGGAATAAACATATTCCATAAACATATAGAAATTGTGTTTTAAAAGTTTATTTTGCTACAAACGTACACGGAGGATATTCTGGCATGCTGAGGACGTTTTGCGCACAAGTGAACCGTCGACGTTTGGCGGTGTTTGAACGCGGATGTCCAGGCGGGACGGGTCGGTCTCCGCGGCCGGGCTGAGGTGCAGCTGTAGCGGGGTCGGTCCTGGGGCGCCACGGGGGGGCCCGCACAGGCTAACAGGCTAACACTACAGCTAGTGTTGACTTCTGTACACTGGTGTTTGTGTCAGTAAAAGTCGCACTAACGTTTTGTTTACTTGTCGACGGGTAACTGTGTAATTCAACTGCGCCCGTTTATTATTATTATTATTATTATTATTATTATTATTGTATTGGGGTTTTGGCACAAGCCAAAGTGCCTTGTGCGCATGCGCCATGTCGTCATGGTACTTTTTTTTTCTTTCTTTTTCCTGTGAAGTTCTGGTTACCGACGCCGAGCTCCGAACAGCCAATCGGACGCTTCTGTCGACTTTGCCCCTCCCTTATTGGACCGCTGCGGGCACCTGATTGGTCGATATGCGGTCGCTGCAGAATGCCATTGGTCCCTGGAGCTGTCAATCAGACGGGGTTTCCTTCCTCTTCGTAGGGAGCGTTTGATTCTCTAACAGCGAGCCGTGTCGTGGGCGCGGTCCATTGATCGGTTCGGGATTAAGACCAGCGCCGTTGATTTGGGCTCCGGTGTCCAGCGGTGGTTCCTGCCGGCGTCTTCACACGTTTCTTGTGTTTGCAGGCGTCTCACTGCGACCTTTATGTGAGGACCGAGACGGTGGGACACGGGGCAGAGACAGGAGGAGAGACTGGGAGACGGAGATCCCTGGACCTGCGCTCGTCTTCACCTTTGAGACCTCCAAACTGTCCGGGAGAACCTCTTAAACCCCTCCGACCACCCTGCTGTAGTTAGTCACGCTGAATCATGGAGGCCATAGCCAAGTATGATTTCAAAGCGACTGCCGATGACGAGCTAAGTTTTAAACGTGGAGAGATCCTGAAGGTAATGAAGGTCTTCTTAACACCTTGAACTGTGATATTTAAAGTGTACCACATGCATCGGTGTGTGTGGTGGTTTATCAGCTTACAGACCGCCACAGACACCTTGTTTTGCCCAAATGTCTAAATATGTGCTTAAATGTTTGAGCCCCTCTGATCAAGTTCCCCGTACGCCTGCTGTACTCATCCATAGTCAGCGAGAACTGGCTTGTTTGCATTTTATCTGATTTTATAAGTGTGTTTTGGGGGGGGGGCGGTGTCTGTTTTTTGCCTGTTTTTAATGTAGTATTTAATTCTCTTAAAACTTTTAAAAGCGTGAGGTTTTGATTTGCTTCTGTGCTGTAGTGATTAGTATTTAGGTGAGTACATAATGTTGATGGACATGCTTACACAGAAAATCAGTAAATAGAGAAATATTCCTGACTAACTGAGTAATTTGATAGACATCCAGTTTAAGAAAATATTTTTTGCTCTACTCACTGGACAAAAGGTCCACTTCATGGCAATGTTGGGATTGGCCTTTCAAGGAAAAGTTTAAAGATCTAATCAAACACCTTCTAGCAACAAGCATCTACTTTTGGCCTGGTGAATGTAGTGAGGCTTGTTGGTATAGTTTTTCATTTATGTCTGTTAACATAATCTCAGTGAACAGTAAATATGTATCTTAACACGCCCGAAAGAATAACAACTTGGCATAATGTCCTCGCTTTAACTGTGGCTTTAAATTCTGGGGACTCCGGAAGTTTCTTGGTAGCCTCAGTGAAGCACAAGTCAGTGTGTTAATCATAACGTCTGTGGTTCATGTTGAAATCACGAAGGAACAGAACAGCGGTCTTGCAGTGCGTACATATTTCTCCTGTCTCCTCCTTCATGTCCTGCTGAGAGCCCTTGTCTTCGCCACAGCGAGCATCGGCCGTGTTCTCTCTCCAGGGTGTGTGTCGTCCCCCTGCCTGAGCGTAAACGATTGCCGCCCAGAATCGCTCGCGGCTGCCTCCCGCGTGCTCAGCTCCACGGCCAGACACAGGAACACGTTTCCCCCGCAGTGCTAATCCCACATTGAAATACAGCCATTTTAATCCCTCTCACTGAACATCGGATCTGTTAAAAGAAAGCAGGATGCATATTTTAACAAATATCCTTTATAGTCTTCAACTGAGGACCAGATCCTCTTGATGCTTGCTTGTGCTTTTCTGTTTAAGACAAATAAGGTTGTGACTTCATAAATAAAGGCACTGTTGGTGTTTCTAATGTGGGGAGATTTCTATTAAAAAGAACTCTGGGGTAATGCTTAAATAATATTACTCCAGTTCATATAAATATATTCTGTGCATTCATTTACATGAATTTGAGTTTAGATTTGAGTATTTGAGATTTTTTACAGTGTATGTCTTCCGAGTTGGGGGCTACATAAACACATGAATCTGTTGGCATAAGCATCAGCTTTATGAGAACCTTCTTGCATCAGGTTCAAAGAGCAACACTCATCCTGCACAGGACTTTATAGATTGTTGTGCAACTGCAGGAAGTGTTGCAGGAGGAACTGTGCAGCGCTGTTTATTATTCCCACTGGTCAAAAGTAGCTTTATTTAAAACCTCTCTAATAAAATCTAATTTAGGTTCTTCCAAGATAAACTTTAAGGACAAGAAGTGAACCCCATCTCCAAGCAGGGGACCTCTCCTGCCCTTCAGAATAATTTATCAGAGAGTAGACTATTACACAACACATTCTTTGCTGATGTTGGAAGCTGTATACATATTTAAAAGGTCATTAAACCCTTGTATGTCGTTCCTTCTGAATCTGAAAATGATTTGGTGAGAAGTGTAATGTGTGGACCAGCCCTTGAACAGGGCAAAGAATATAGTTTCAAACTATTTTTTGTGAAATGTAGAAAACGTTGGTGTATTTTGTGTCTATGCGTGATATTGTAACCCACTTCACCACATCAAGCTACAGTTAATTAAAATGTACTTGTGCTAAGGCAGGAATACTAATAGACATGCTTTGCATGTGTTTTTCTGGTGAACTTCATCAGAACATTGCTCCGGGACGTAGGAGTGGTGTGGATTCCACTTCCTCTTCTCTGCCTCCTTCCACATGATCTCAGATAGTGTGTTGCAGTTGTTTGGGGTGTTTTTTTTTCCAGAACTCTGCTTATTTTAGCAAAAGCACCAACGAACCCTAAACTTAAAATACAGACGGCACTGGTCTGTGAAAACCTCCCTTAGCCACAACCCATTTTAACTTTGTTAATGTAGGCTGACAGCTGAGGTTCGCAAGAAGAACCACAAAAGAGGAACTCCGTCATATGTGAGATATAATATTTTTTGTCTGACTTTTTAATAAAGCCGTACCGCTGGTCAAACCAAGCCGGTGGTGTCTGTGCGTCATGGCGTATTAACGTGGCCCCGTGGTGGCTGACATCTTAGAGTGGGCTCACACCTCGCTGGCACAGGGCGGCGCACGGCTGCTTCTCCACGTGGGCCGAGATTCGTGAGAGTAACGAAGAGCAGAATCCCGTTACACGCTGGCCCAGTCTTCTCCGTTCACGCATCAGCAGCCAAGTATATGTTTGTTGGCATGGTTACACCACAGCTGTATGTTTTATCGTCTGCATTGTGACGTGTGGTAACATCTTTTGATTAAAACGGGCCTTGCCAAAGATGCCGTTGCCACGCTACGGCTACAGGCACTGTTTAGCTTCCTGTTAACTTCCTGCTAAGCTTGGAACTGTCTTCGATGGCCCGTACAAGCACTCATTCCTCTTCTGATTTAGCATTTTGACTTCTTTGGTCCCACAGAAAGGTTGAGTGCCTTCATGATTCATTCTGGCTAACATTGTTCATCTGTCCAAGGCTTTAACATGCATACAGTCCCATTCAGTATTTAGAGAGCGTCATACCTCATGTCGTCAGCACTCGGCATTTGCTAAAATCGGTGTTCTCTTTTATGCAGTTTTAATATGACGCTCACCACGATATATTTATCCTTAAGAGTTGGAGGGTTAGAATTAGCCATGTTCCTCCTTGGTTTATTTCAGTGGCCACGAGTCTCGAAGCATCTTCAAGGTTCGACGCTTTTTATTGACAGAGCAGCTGCCCTTGCCTTGACCTGTTTTGACTCTCACTTAATGCTGACCCTGAGGGCCAGGCAAGCGTCTGATTCACCAAGCTCGCCCCATTTATTCAGCTTGTCTGCTGTTGAAGTGAGGGAGAGCCCGTCAGATTGCGCCCCAGGGCTCAAACGCATACATGATGTGGAGAACTGGGCTACTGGTGAAAACTGCATGTAGAGCTGTATCCTTTTAACTGGGTGCCAAAAAATAATAACGTTTCACTCGCACACCATTATTCTCCAGACTCTGGGTGGGAGTGCTTGTGCTGTGCATTAAAAATAATTACTTTCTTTCTTTGAAAGTTTTGTGTGTGTGTTTCAAAATTGCTAGTGCTCAGGCCAGAAATGTCCGATTTTTATTGTGCGTTATTTACGGAGTGGGTTTTTGAGTCCTTTTGAAAGCAGAAGAATTTGGGCCGGTAAATAAGGAACATTTTGATAAGTTCAGTAATGGGCTTTCTCTTTCTTAATCAAGGGTGCGGTTGCAATATGAGGAGTTAAGAGTTGATAGTGAAAAGACCTTTACAAAACCCTTGCTGGCTTTGTTACACACAGACATTTTTCAGTTATTTCGCAGACATTGTCATTTTTTCATGGTGCTTTTTGGCTGGCATTTTTCCCTTACGAAATACAGCGACTCCACCACACAGGCTTAGTGAAACGTGACTGGTGTTATCTGAATGGTGCCGTTTCAAATAGTTCCTTCAGAGAGGGCAGGTGGTGTAGAGGTGTGCGTGTGCACATAATGTTGGAGATAGTTTGTAATAGTAGGTGAGAGTCCTCATACCAGCTAATGAGCAACTGTGCTTTGGCTTCTTAAAGCAGGACTGGCTGGTGTTGGGGTGATAACGGTATGCTTGTGTATTAAAGGAGTGAATGTAAAGAAGGGCCGGCTCGTACTTGATTCCAGGCTGCTTTCGCTGCTCCGTTTACTGCTGGTTCTGTTCATGGCATTTTCAGCATTGCTTCATATTTGAAGCTTGTGCAGTGTGTGCGTGGAAGGGGGAACACACACACACACACACACACACGTGCTGACTGAGATGTTTCATCAGTCCCTTCCCTTCATGTGTTTGCTCAGCATAGTGTCTTTAGTTTGCACAGATTAATCAAACCCTGTACAACAATTCTGCCAGTGCCTTGAATGTCTATATTGTTAGAAAATTGATTTGAAAATTGACTTGATTTGTAAATTAGCTATTTAAGTAATAAGTAATTCAGCCCACCTTTATTGTGTCACTTCTAGCTCATTGGCAAGTATCATGATTTGTTACTGGATTTTATTTTTAGTACTTTTTGCTTCTGGTGTCTGGTTGTTTATCATGATTTATTTAGAGTATGAAAATGTGAAATGTGTGTGAGCGTGTGCTCCTCTCCCTGACCGTCGGGGGTTTTCTGGGAGCCGTAGTTTGGCTCGCGTGGGCACGACAGCTGGACCATGAAGCTTGAACTGGCTCGTCTTCCTCTCACCTTCATCACAGCACTGATATGCCCAGCCTTGCTTTTGTCCTGCGTGTGTCACTACTGAATCTTTCCAGGAATAGTCTGCAGTCTTGAAGCCAGAGATCTGGGGGGGGGGGGGGTTAGATTTATTTTTGCACTTCCTTAAGCAGCGATCCAGTCAGATCATCATCTCTGACGTAACCGAGTGGTTCACACTAGCGATTTTATCAGAACTCTCCTTACTTCCTGCTAAAATCAATAGGCTTTATGTAGAATTGCTAGACCTGCTCTTACAGGCCTGTGGAGGACACTGTAGAGTGAGGGACGAGCTGTTTAAAGGCTCTGATTGTGCAGCAGGTTTGCATACGCAAATCCTAAAGCCTGCCGTGTGCGGTTCTGCTGGGGCCGGTTAGTTGTGGGTTTCCCCTACTGTAAGGGGGCTGAGAGCTGATCTCAGCCACACACAGACGACTTTTTTTTTCTAGTTTGTTTGAGTGAAAAGTTGCTAGTGCTGTTTCTTCTGGGATTTATCCAGATCAATAAAAATGCAAGTTAACACTTTTTTGTTTCCTCTTCTTGGCTGTATTTTTTTGTGTGTGTTGGGGGAGGTTGTGTTTTTGTTTGCTTATTTTGCTTTTTTGTTGTATGTCTTTTTTGGAATGTAAATGCCTGTCCTAGAGATGTAGGTCAGTAGCCCTCATAACTCCAAACCAAATGTCATTTTAAGCACGTCTGCGATAGTCCAGCAGTGAGTTTGAGGATCTAAGCCACTATCCTCCAAAATCCTGCAGGCTGTATACCAGCATATGACACACACACACACACACACACAGGCTGTGTCACATACACTGCCCTAGGTGTCATGTACTGCTTTTAAATGTGTACAGAACGACTTCATTTGGCATATATGCTTTTTCTTACAGGCTGGACAGATTTGTAATTTTAAGGTTTGAAACAAACCAGCAATTACATTTATTTGCATAATAGAACAGAATCGGCCGTACCGACGCTTGGCTTTTGTCCGATCTTATAAAGCCCTCTTCAGATTCATTGAAATACCCCCCCTTCCCTGCAGCCACCCTAGCCTGATTATACTTTCGCGAGTGACCATAGTGCGCGACTCTGCCCACCTCGCGCGAACGGCAGAGGCGTTTATACTTTCCGCGTCACATTCTTTGCAGTGTTGTCCGAAACTATATGTGTTAGTATAAAGAAACACCCCTCAAAAACAGGGGAAGGAACATTTACCTGACGAATGTTAATGTTGCTTTGTGTTTCACGTTTAAAAAGTGCTGGAATTTAGGCTAAACTATTTAGGCTAAACATGAAAATACTTGGAATACTTGTAAGCCTCTTGTAATTCCAGGACGAAACATGAGAGGATGTGAAGATGTTAAGATTGGGCATTTTGAAAATAAACAACCATTAAATAATGTGATAAAAAAGCGAATTATTTCGAATCATTTTGAGTACATGTATAAATATTTTATTTTAAGTTTAACGTGCTGGAAAATATTGAAATGGACCTTGAAAGTGCCGTACAAGTGCTTTATGAACCCCGTAAACATGTTCATTGTGCTGAGTCGCGTCGCGCGCGAAGTTACAAAATTCGAGAGGTGCACGACCTCGCAAATCGACTGTGCGCGAGGCACTGTGATTACGTCATTTTTGCCGCACGGACCCTCGCGCCACTCGCGACGTGTCAAGTATAAACCAGGCTTAAACCTAGTTTGCGTAGCATTGCTGCTTGCGTAGCTTAGAGGGAGGGATCGTCGATCCTCTTTTTGACTTCGAGGCTCTCAGCGTGGCAATTTTGATCGATTTCGATAAAATATCGAAATCGTGACATCCCTACTGGACACCCGCGAACTGTCCTGAAGGTTGACATGAAAACCATCATGCGCCACAGAACGTACAGTAAGCAGAAAGGTCTCGCGCTGGTGAATCATGATAGGGGAAGAAAAAAGGGGGAGGGGCCTCGTTCCTGTCCTGCTTCGTTTGAGCTGACCTGTCAAAAAAATAAATCACAAGGCGAGCACCGATTGCCACGATTAGAGACAGAACGTCTTTGAATTCGGCTTCTCGTCTTCCAGAAATACTTGGTGAAGCTGGCTAACGTTGAGCTGAGGTTTGACTTCACCTGCCGGAGTTTCATTCTTGGTGTCATGCGAGTGTGTGTGTGTCTGCGCGAGTGTGTGTGTGTGTGTATGCGCGAGTGCGTGTGTGTCTGCGCGAGTGCGTGCGAGTGCCGTTATTTCCTGCGCCAGCGTGGCTTTGTGGGACCTGCTGCTTTTGTCGTTTTTGCCCTCCTTGTCTCTGACTCATCAGTGTATTAAGCCAACAGGACTCATTTTCACTCTGTCTAACGACCTTGGTTGTCACAGGGTGGCGGTGGACGACGACTCTCCACGTTAGCGACCGGCCCGAGACCTCGTGAGCAGGAGAATGGCTGCACGTAGCGGCGACATGTCGATGTGCGCGCGTGAGAGTTTGCAGCCGCCCCTGACACCACTTTGTTCTCACTTCCTGTTTGGTGCCTCTTCCACCCCCAGCAACTTCCTGTCTCCATGGAGCTGCAGTGGAGAGCGTCGTAAGCCCTCAAGCAGACGTCGGCTCCATCTGCCTCTCTGATGACTTTTGTTCTGAAGTGCCCCCCCCCCCCCCCCCCTTCTGTCCTCACACCGCTCCTGCCAGCCACACACACACACACACACACACACACACACACACACACACACACACAGTCATACATGTACCGTAGCTCATTCCTCCTGTCCAAGGGAGACAAGTGTTCACAACTGTTCTGAACACACAGCTGGACTTAATACTCCTCATCTCAAGTTCCCCTTTCTGGTTAATTACCCCCCCCCCCCCACCACGCCCCCTTTTTTCTTTTTTTAAAGATTAGCCGAGATTGCTCAAGCAGCACCCCCCCCCCCCCCCCCCCCCCCCACCCCTCTTGCGTTTATCCGCATGTCTTCGCAGATCAGTTGTTGATTTAATTCCTGGCATTTCTCAGACTGCAAGTGTGCAGGTTTGGGTGTGCACACGTGTGTGTGTGTGTGTGTGTGTGTGTGTGTGTGTGTGTGTGTGTGTGTGTGTAGCCTCGAGCCTCACTTAAATGCAGCAGTTACTTTCCGCCACGTCTCTGTGCTTAAATCACAAATGAGCACTGGAGAACTGTAGCATCGCACCCAAGCTGTGTGTGTGTGTGTGTGTGTGTGTGTGTGTGTGTGTTCATGAATGTATCATACTGCTCTCTGAATCCAGATATATAATCAAGATGTTTAAAACCCCCATATATTCGATTGTGAGAACCAGTAAGATCACGTTGTAACTATAATGTAAATAATAATGTGGTGAGCTAGCGACTCTGTTGGGGGTGTCTGCCCGGCACGGTCTCGTTTGTTCCTGCACTGCTTCACCGGACGCCCTGCCACACACGCAGGGGCAGGAGGGGGCAGGAGGGGGCACTTTCAGACTAAAAATGAAATGCCGGTTACGCTGAAATGAATAAGTGTGTTAGCAACGGTAGAGTTCACACCTCAGCCACAGCATGTGTGATTTAGGTTCGTAGACATCAGGCGTCACGCTAAAGTCGTGTGGAGGCTACGGTTAGCCTAGCAGCCTAAGGGCACATCTTCAACATGCGCACACAAATGGGTCTGGTACATATGGGTTTATGCCCGCTAGTGCTTCTTGTGTTTTGGGAGTTCATGTCAAGTCTTAAGTCGCATGCCTTAAATTTATTTAAACATAAATATGAAAGCATAGGCAACTTGACTAACTAGATTTTGAAGGGGGGTTTTTCTTTGGGCTAACTTCATGTACTTCACGTCCTCGGTGGTTTGATCATTTCCCATTTCATGTCAAGGAAAATTTCAGACATATTAATGTTGAAATAAATATACTTGGTATACTCTCTGTATTGGTTTGTGCTCTTATGGACGTAATGCAAAAAAATTGCAAATGTCTTTGTTTGTAGAAGGAATATTTGGCTGATTTTGACAGTGCTAACGTCTTCCTGTTGTCATTAGTACAATGAGTGGTTTGTGTTGGTGGTGCAGTCTGACTCCGTTAAGCTGTTTTATGTACATATATTCTCACTGACAACTCTGCTAATGTATGATCTTATCAAATCCGGTATAGGCCACATTTGCCTGTTTATGAAAAGTTTGGTGTAACGCGGTTTCAAATTCCCATGCATTTTGTTTTTGTGTGGTTATGTTTTGCCCCGCCCCCCTCGTTTAGTCCCGCCCCACCCCCTCAAGGGATGAAAATTCTTGGTCTCTCTCAGGTCTTCGCAAAATAGAATCATAAATGATGCAATGCTGTATTAGCGATGTGGTCATAGAAGCCTGTGCACCACTGTAGCACTTACACATTTGTGTATACATTTTAAGCCACAAGCTTGCCTTAGAGGAAAAGAGGCAACCTTTGTGCAGTAGTGTGTGTGTGTGTGTGTGTAATGCTGTGCCTTCTGCGTGGGTTGACTGCAACGACCGCTGCCCCCCGTTGACTCTGCAGAGCTCCGTGCTGACTGCTGTGGTCTCTCCTGTTCCCACAGAGACGTCCACCTCCCTCGTTTGCCCCTCGCCGAATGGGCTCTGTTAGCCCTAAAACCGCTAGGGGGCCTAAATCGACCCCTGCATGAGTTATGTTATTAAAGATGGGTTGGGGTCCCAAGACCGCCCCCGGCGGAGACGTTGAGAACGGGACACGTGCGCTCTCGCCACACGCTTTACGATGCCCTGATCCTGCACACGCTCGATGGGACGCGAGTTACTGCGTGAGTTGCCAGGGGTCGTGGCTCAGAATGTCTCCCCCACTTCCCACGTTACTGAAGGAGAGTGCCAGAGTCCCTCTGCTCTTTCATTCTCTGGCGAGCTGAGACGGACAGATGAGTCCTGCACCATCATTGTGACGCAGCTTTGGCTATGATGCATCAGGCACTTGAGAGCGTACTGTGACAGTTGCATGAACGTCTTGTTGTGCGGGGTCTCCTGTGGCCCGTGGGGGACTCCTGTTCACATCCAGCCATGCCTCTCGGGGTGCTGTTTGGTTTGTGTGTGGTCCTACCTATCTGAGTCTTTTTACTGACGTCTTTGCTGATGCTTTTCTTATTCATTGTGGTGTTCTTTGTATGAATGTGTTTTCTTTTTTGACCTTCACCTTGCACAGTTCTACTTATTCTCTCTCTCTTATGGGGTCATGACGTGTAGCAGGTTCTCTGTGGTTTGGCCAACAGTGTAGTGTTGATGGACCACTGTCATGTTCTCTCAGATCCTCACATCTTTCACCCTTCCACATCAGGAACAATCCACCTTGAGATTGGCTGCCAAGTTTTGTGTTTTTTTTTTCTTCCTCAGTACCATCAGTAATGCAGTAATAATTAATACTAATAATTATTATTACTAGCGGTTTGCATTTCTGATGGAGCTCCAGTGATGCTCCGTGCGTGGCGAGGTGTTGGGCACCCATGTCACTGAGTGCGGGTGGTGGCAGGTAGTTCACACATCCTCTCCACCCGCCGCTCCACCGGGGAGCTGCTGTAATTACACCTGGTCATCGCAGAGCGGACCGAACCCGGCGGTGATGCGCCGATGCACAGAGGCCGTTCCCTTATGAAGAACAGCGCGTTTGTTATTAGCACACCAGCCTGCACCCTTTATGAAGTCTGACTCGGCACTCTTAGGCCACTTGGACCCAAGTTTGATTGTTTTCAGGAACCTTTTACTTTGTTGGTTTAAGTTAACATTTTTGCTCATTCTAATGTAGGATGTACTGATGAGTTTAATTTTGACGAGGATTACTTGTTAATAATAAATGTTATCTAGGTAAGTGCTTTGAGTGCCCTATATATAATTATCTGGTTTCTTTTATCGTGTCGTTTAGTAAGAGCCACAAGGTCAACTAGATGTTGTGGTTCTTTCTGAGGTTTCCTAGTTTTACATGTTAAGCAGTGAAACAGTGTGATGGAACTTTGCTTGCTTGTTTGAGGTATTTAGCAGAGCACTGCTGGGTTGGACTTTAGTGTCTCCCCCCATGTCCCATCTTAGTCAGGGAAGTCCTTTATCCTATCCCACGCATCCTTTAGGGCAGTCCTCTATCCCACGCATCCTTCAGGGCAGTCCTTTATCTCACGCATCCTTCAGGGCAGTCCTCTATCCCACGCATCCTTTAGGGCAGTCTTCTATCCCACGCATCCTTTAGGGCAGTCCTCTATCCCACGCATCCTTTAGGGCAGTCCTTTAATCCAATGCATCCTTTAGGGCAGTCCTCTATCCCACGCATCCTTTAGGGCAGTCCTCTATCCCACGCATCCTTCAGGGCAGTCCTTTAATACAACGCATCCTTCAGGGCAGTCCTCTATCCCACGCATCCTTCAGGGCAGTCCTCTATCCCACGCATCCTTCAGGGCAGTCCTTTAATACAACGCATCCTTCAGGGCAGTCCTCTATCCCACGCATCCTTTAGGGCAGTCCTCTATCCCACGCATCCTTCAGGGCAGTCCTTTAATCCAATGCATCCTTTAGGGCAGTCCTCTATCTCACGCATCCTTTAGGGCAGTCCTCTATCTCACGCATCCTTTAGGGCAGTCCTCTATCTCACGCATCCTTTAGGGCAGTCCTCTATCCCACGCATCCTTTAGGGCAGTCCTTTATCTCACACATCCTTTAGGGCAGTCCTTTAATCCAACGCATCCTTTAGGGCAGTCCTCTATCTCACGCATCCTTTAAGGCAGTCCTCTATCCCACGCATCCTTTAGGGCAGTCCTCTATCCCACGCATCCTTTAGGGCAGTCCTCTATCCCACGCATCCTTTAGGGCAGTCCTTTATCTCACACATCCTTTAGGGCAGTCCTTTAATCCAACGCATCCTTTAGGGCAGTCCTCTATCTCACGCATCCTTTAGGGCAGTCCTCTATCCCACGCATCCTTTAAGGCAGTCCTCTATCCCACGCATCCTTTAGGGCAGTCCTTTAATCCAACGCATGTAATGCACAGCCAGTCCAACAGTGCGCTGAATTGAGTTCCCTTGGTTACCATTTGCTTGCTTGGTCACGTGAGTTGCGGGTCATCTGTGGGGCAGGGCCAGGACTGGGTCGCAGCAGATGGTCTTCTGTTGGGGGGTGGGTCTGCTCTGCGTTAATTACTGGGGTGATATATTACACACTGTAATCTGTTCTCTAGCGTGTTGTAGAAAGACCCGTGTGTGCCATGTTGAACCTTCTGTAAATTCACCCTGCTACGCGTGGGTTTTACTAAAGGTTCTAAGACGGTGATTTTGTTCAGTGTGCAGTTCTGTTTCCCTCTCCCCAGAGTCTGGAGCAGAAGCCCTTTCTCAAAGTGTACGTAAGTCAAGGGCAGCTTGATTTTGGTACTGACCGTTTGGGGTTCTGACCCACCTCACGCCAGCGAGGTGCCTTCTTTTTGCTTTTAAAGAGTTCATATTTAATTGGCTTCATCATGTTCCCTGTGGATGAATCCGTGAAGATACGTGTCTGTTACTTGGCCTTCAAACGCCTCTGCTACTGTTTATAGGGTTCTTCTCCAATTCACCCGCAACCAAGGTCCAGAGAGCCTGGTACTGACTTACACACTTGCAGCATTGTTAAAGGACTTGTAGAACTGACACTGCGCCTTGTTTAGGGAACATTACTGTTCATTATGTTGTTGAGATGTGCTGAGGAAGCCTTTTGTTGACTCGGGGATCGCAGTGTTGATGTGGCCGTGTGCGCGTGTGTTATAAACGGCTGCCCTGACTCACATAACTCTTCTAAAGGCCTTTATAGTGGTTAGCATGACCACTCATATTTGTACAGTTGTCGAGATTTATTTGTGTTTTGTGTCCTCTGTCTCGGGCTAATGCTTTTGTAGACTTGTTAACAGTGATTCAGATAGGTCACTTCCTCAGTACAAGAACAGCCCTGACCATTCGCTGTCACTTGAAATGATTCAAGTAATGATCTAAAGTATAATGTAGTTCTTGAGCAAGTCTTTAATTCACAAAAAAACATGTAGACATCACACTGTTTTTATGCTTGACATCAAAGACATTTACTAACTTAAATTGTGCCCTGTGGAAGTTGGAGAGGTTGTTCTTGGATGAAAACCCTAAACTCAAACATTTGGCAAACGCTGTCGTTTTAAATGATCTGACTGTAGAGGAATGTTTGCAGGTTTAGAGCTGGAATATTCCTCCATGTGCTGGAATAATATCTGACCAGAAGCAAGGGTGTGATTTGGATATTTTCCTCCCAAATGCACGTTGGATGACCGGGTCCCATTACTACTGGAGTCCCTGACAGTCTGTAATCGGACGCGTTATCCACTAGTCTACACATTCATGTATAATTCTGTGTTTGATGGTACAGAAATGGTGAAGAAATGGCATCTCTGGCCCTCACTGCATTACACACACACACACACACACACACACACACATACACACAGTGCTTTATAGGTTTGGCTGAGTATAGCAGTTGAATGTAAAATATCACTACAATTATATTTTAAATGACTTACATGGGCAGTCATGGCCTGGCGGTTAGGGAACTGGACTTGTGACCGGAGGGTCGTGGGTTCGATTCCCAGACAGGCCATGACTGAGGTGCCCTTGAGCAAGGCACCTAACCCCAACTGCTCCCCGGGCGCCGGGCTAGGGCTGCCCACCGCTCTGGGCACGTGTGATCCACAGCCCCTAGTAATCACTAGTGTGTGTGTGTGTTCTGACTGCACAGATGGGTTAAAAGCGGAGGACAAATTTCGATTGGGGTGTAAAAATCACAATTGACAAAATATGGCACATTTCATTTTCATTTCATTTCATTTCATGGCTCGTGTATTTACTGTATGTCTTAGCCACAGATATACACTGCATTATTATGTCTGAACATGCAGTAGTGTCTTGGTGCCTTTCACGTACAGTAGAAGTGATGTCATTCAGTACTGTCAGTACCATGGCAGATATTCTTTGCTTCCTTCTCTGCCGAGTAATGTCCATCTGGGCTCGGAGTGCTTAAAGGCGCTGAGAGCATCAGGCGTCAGCTGTTGAGAGGAAGAAAGCCAAACAGTGTTTCTTTTCCTTCTGCCTCGTCAGTTTCCAAACTTTCTGTGCTGTGTAGATCATACATGGATGCAGTATTTATAGAGCACAGCGCTTTGCCCCCCGGCTGTCTCATATCTTCTACTGGGGTTCCTCTGGGGTTCCTCTGGGGTTCCTCTGGAGGAAACCAAGAGGCTCCTTATGAAAGCCACATGTACTGCAGTAAACACTTAGCTGCAAGTTTATTCCTGACCCTGGACAGCGTTGCATATTTGTTCCTTGTATGTCCCCTTGTACTAGCAAAGTTAATAACAAAATACTTGAATTGCGCAAGCTATATACACCATGTGTGTTGAGTAGGTTGAGTTGTCCGGAGAGATGTCCTCAATGTTCAGCATTTGAGGTGTTATTTCTTCTAAACCAACCATTACAGCATTCGTGTTTGGGGCATCCACCGCTGTGTGGTTTGTGTCACTGGAGGGTTCCCCGTGTCTGAGATCTCCTTACTGACTGAGTTGAGGTTCTCGCCAGAGAACAGGAAGCCAGCACATTTGAGACATGTGATCGTCCTATTTCAAATGATGCTGTTTTCACACTAGCCATGTGAGAACCAAGTCATGACTGGTGGTGGTTTTTTTTTATTTTATTTTATTATTTTTTTTTCCCCTGGTCGTCTTTAAACAAATGGAAATTTTATTGAAAAGAATTGCAAACACGAGCTTGCATGTAATGTGGCATGAGGGTTTTATTTTTTTGTTTTTAGGAAACTTATTTTGTAATCTGTTCAACTGCCTTGTTACTGGTTAATGACAGTGCCAGTTCATTCAATCCAATAAATCAGACCTTACCATCTGGAAAAAGACATTTCTACCCATGTCACTAGCAAAAGAGGAACAATGATTAATATTTTAGTCACAGCTGGATGTTCTTTAAAAAAAATAAAACTTTTAATGTTTAACTTTTAACTTTACTTGGCTTCAAAAAAAAATTTGCTATTTAAGAATCCAAAAAAGTAGTGCAACCATGGACCCTGTGTGCGTGCGTGCGTGGGTGTGCGTGTGTGTGAGCAGCGTGCGTTGTGCACTCACGCTCTGTGGAGATGCTCCCCCAGCAGCCTCGTTAAACTCCAAATACATGCTGGGGACGAGCTTCTTTAACAGCTGTGTACTGAAGCGCTCAGTGCTGGCCCAGCCAGAGAGGATCCCCCCCCTCTCCGCTACTCTCCCGGCCCGGCGTGCTGCTCCCTCCACGTGGCAGTGAGGAGCTGCTGTGTCTGCTCCTCCACCAGAGCTCCTCTGGTCCTCTCAGCGAGCGGTGGAGCGTAGGGGCCCAGTCTGTCGCCACGCCAAATTGTCTGTATTTGTGAGACAAAGGAAGGAAATGGGTTTTGTTTGCTGACGTGGAGAGACGGTCCGTGGCACGGGGGCCACCGGCACACGCCTGCTGTTGCGTCTCGGCCATGTGTTTGGCGGGGGTGTTGACCCTGAGCTGTTCTGAAGGGTCACGTAGGAGCTGTGTGTGTGGTTGGGCTGTGTCAACACCATTCTGGCTCTGGGTCTACTGAGCTACTTAACATGAAGATTCATCTTCACACAAAATGTGTGTGTGCATGTGCTGTTCCCACAGCTGGAACAGACCAGGGAAAGACTGCAGGAGTGTGACGTTTATTTAGCCTGGTGAATCCACCAAAGATATCTTTATATATTATTACTCAGTCTCTTGCGCATGCACTCAAGCTTGCTTCTCTCTCTCTCTCTCTCTCTCTCTCTCTCTCTCTCTCTCTCTCTCTCTCTCTCTCTCTCTCTCTCTCTCTCTCTCTCCACTGAGTAAAACAGGAAGGATGTTGCCTTGTCCGTTTCCTCTATCCCTCCTTTTGGTGCTGATCTTATTTACATCAGAATATTATTCAAAAAAGGAAAACGTATATCTAGTTTAGCCATAAAAAACAATAAATGAGTAAGTACGAGTTCTTTATTTGGGTTGGGAACTAGATCATGGTCTCCTGTGTTGTAAGGCTGCGCTGGGTAAATTCTGACTCCAGTTGTTACGTCAGAGTTCACATGACGATGGAGAGAGCTTCTCAGTCCTCGCCTCCCTTAGGACTCAAACCTCCACAGCAGGGTCACGAATTTCAGAACATCTAGTGGTGGCTACAGAACTCATGGGCGCTCTCTCCTGAAGAGTGGTGTCTGCTACAGACGTCATTTGAACATGCACATTCAAAATGCAAATTGTAAGCATAGCTCGTAGTGTACCGTCATTAGTACGCATATATTAGTAAGATGGGGAACGTCTGACAGGCCAAATCTAAATGAATTCTCGAGCCAGATTGACATTTTTACACACTTACTGGCAGAGGAGTGTTGGTGGTGTTTAGTGGTGTGGAACGTTCCATGTGAAGCAGGAGTCAAAAACCCTGTTAAAATGAAACTGGTCGTTAACCAATCCGACAGCGGCACATCATCTGAGCTTTGAGCGCACAGTCAGATTGCTCAGGCACATGGGCTAATTAAAGGGCTCAGCTGCTATCTGTTCAAGCATGACCATGCATGAAACACACAAACACACACACACACACACACACACACTCACCAGGTATTACTGCATGCATGATTTATTCATGCTTTTAAGCGCATAATTTTGTTCGTACTTAAATTGATCTCTGATATCTCTCTTTGTATTCAGATATAGTTTCACAGCCCAAGCCTAGCTGAACATCGCTTTCACGATCAAGTGACATTCTAGACATTTCCAGATGAGCCTCGCTGATATGACCTTCTCTTCTGACTGCAGGTATTAAATGAAGAATGTGACCAGAACTGGTATAAGGCAGAGCTGAACGGCAAAGACGGCTTCATCCCCAAGAACTACATCGAGATGAAGGCACACCCGTAAGTACGGCTCACGCCCCCACCACCCCCCCCAGCGCACAGCCGGGTCTATACAGGGCGGCTCTAGGGTGCCGGAGGGCAGAGAAGCGTGCAGGCTGGCAGGGGCAAACGGCAGGGGCAAACAGCAGGGGCCTGGGGTGGGTCACGAACACCCCACCACACGCCACGCTGACTTCACTGCATCACTGACAGTGCAGTACATCCTCCCAGGAAGAGTAGCGTGGGCAGTCCCCGCCCCTCCTCTGACGCCACCCACCTGGATGTTTTTTAGCGGGCAAATTTTTTTGCAGCCGTATATGAGGGTCATGTGCCGCTGGGTGGGCGTGGCCCTCGGGGGGGGGGGTGTGGCTGTGGGGTATAGCTGTGACCCTGGAATTAAAGCTATGACCTTGGCCTTCCTGGTTTGCCCCTCTTGAGGAATGTGGGCGACCCCTCAGGGAGGCAAATGGCGATGGATACCTCTTCCTGTTTGTGTCAGTGGCTGAGATGGACCAGCTGGCGATGGAGCAAGAGACAGCTGTCTGTAATAGGCCCAGTATTGACAGGAGTCAGGCTCTGATTGGCTTGGGGTCTTCTATGACATCATCAGAGAGCCGAGACACTCCCTTGTTTGTAACCTCAAAGGCTACCATGGCATGTTGTGTAGCCTGATATAAAGTAATGGACTTATTGAACTGTTTACATTGTCATTCTGTAATAAGAGGTATCCTAAAATCTCCCCATATTGATCAAGAAAGACATTCAAGCTTCTTTATCTATTTATTGTAATCTGCAATTAGTACTGTGGCCTCTCTTAGTAACCCAAGATATGTGCGTCTGAATGTGCGACGAGTGCATGTTATTACGACGAGTGCATGAATGTGCGACAAGTTCATGTTGACATGCAACAGTTGCAAAGGTTTCACTTCACTGTTCCCTAGGGCTGAACGATTAATTGCATTTGCGATAATTTCGCGATTTTTAAAAACGCGATTGTCTAATCGCACAGGCTGCGATTTAAACTGGTCACGTGACTTGGGAGCGAGCCGAGCCGAGGACGAACGGAGCAAACCCGAGCAGGAGGCAGGGAGGTGGAGAAGTGAAGTTAACACAGCGCACTTAAACTTGTTGCACAATGGCTTCAGGCTCGACAGAAGCTGACACTACTGAAAGTCTAATACCAAAGAGGGGCAGCACATCAGTTGTGTGAAATTACTTTGGCTTTTAAAATGCTGCTCATCGTCAGGTACTGTGTAAAACGTGCCTTGCTACTGTCGCTACGACGCGAGGAAACACTACAAACCTTCTTCAGCATTAAAAAAAACACCACAAAGCCTCATATTTGTAAGGCTAAAATGCCAACGACCAGTGCTGCATCTTCAAATACGCAAAAGTGTTTCTCTGTGCTTATACAGCTTTAGTATGCGGTGAGCAGCGAAATACCGTAAAATCACGCATATAGGCGCAATAAGATTTAAAGTGCGGATGAATCGCGAAAGCGCGGATAGCTTGACCGCGGTCCAGCAGACAGGGTTCACTGACCGAACCGTTTGAAAGTGTAACTCCTTATGGATATAATTGGAAGCGGCACGCTGAAATAACTTGGGCAGTAACGGAGTTCATAGTGAAAGTCATGATGTCCTTTAATGTAGTGAACAATCCCGGCTTCATGGCTTTGTTAAACACACTGGATATGCGCTACCAAATGCCCTCATGCACATATTTTAGCCAAGTTGCTATACCTGCAGGGTTGCCAACTCTCACGCATTGAGCGTCTTAGACTAAAAAGTTAGTAGTTCGCTCTGGCGCCAACCACAGGCGATCGATCGATCACGATATAATAATAATTAAATTTAGTCCATTTTTTACACACCCCCCCCCCCCCCGGCAACCCTGTATCTGAGCTGTATAAAAAATGCCGAAACAGAGTTTCCTGAAGTGGAACAATGGGGAAAAAATCGCGCTTTTAAATCGCAATCGCAATTTATAGATAAAAAATTGCAATTAGATTATTTTCCAAAATCGTTCAGCCCTACTGTTCCCATTGGTTCATCGATTGGTTTCTAGGGCAGTTTTTTGTACGTTTAGATTTGTGAGAGTTTGGTGGGGTGTGTGTGTGTGTGTGTGTGTGTGTGTGTGTGTGGGTGTGTGTGTGTGTGTGTGTGTGTGTGTGTGTGTGTGTGTGTGTGTGTGTGTGTGTGTGTGTGTGTGGAACCACAGCACACTTTCATTCACATCATTGTTCAGCTGCCCCCATGTCACCCAGCCGGGCTGCCAGCTGCTCTGCCTTATTGCCCCTCTGCCCTCTATGGGCATTTCCTGTATTAATCAGAGGGGGCTGATCTGATCTGTGTCAGTACTGGGTCCGATATCGACACCATTCACTCATCTGATATCAGATAGACAAACCCGATTCACTTGCCGATCCATGTTCCAATCCGCATTTTGCACTAGACCATAAACTATCTGTAGCGTATCATAATGTAACATGACCCGGCACTGGTCCGGATTCCATACCACATCTTACTACGAACCTGGCAACGAGCATCTGCAGAGAGGATTCACGTGAAACAATAGCAGGAGCTTATGCTAACTAGCAGAGGTTTATAAATGGGTAGTAGACTCTTACTGGAACTTTCCAGAAACGCGATAAACTTCCAACTTCTAGAAGGATATTTGTTAGAAAGATGTTTATTTCAGTTTTGAATTTCACATTTTTCATGTAAATAAAAACGTTAGATGTTGCTGCTTCGTTTTTTGTATGTGAAGCCTCATGATTAAAATTTGACCAACACCAACAATAACGATAATAATAAAGAATACTCTTGTATCAGAGTGTTTATCAGTATCGGTGGTTGTGTATGGGAGTCATAATCAGAACTGAAACATGGGTCGGCCCATCACTGATATAAATCTCGTTTTATCTGCTTTTTGCTGGACCATCATGAGCTTGCACAGCAGAAAATGGGAAGAATTGTAGACTGGGTTCAGTAACACCTGTTCAGGGACACAAGCGGTGTGTGGTCCACAGTGCGGCGTGTGGGTCTGCGTGTAGGCAAATGTTCACTGCTGGGTGAAAGAGTGGCTCGTCTGTGCTGATGCTCTGATGTGTGTGTGGTGCTCTTGATGTGTGTGTGGGATGCAGGTGGTTCTTTGGGAGAATTCCTCGGGCCAGAGCGGAGGAGATGCTGAACAAACAGAGACACGACGGTGCCTTCCTCATCAGAGAGAGCGAGAGTGCACCCGGAGACTTCTCCCTGTCTGTCAAGTGAGTGATTAGGCTCCTCCCCCTCTCCACTATCACTCCTCTTTTGGGTTTCTTTTGTCCTCTTTCCCCTTCTGTGTTCACTTTTTTTTTTTTTTTTTTTTTTTTTTTTTTGCTGACATTTATTTAGTGGATAAGTTTCCAGTTAACACTTCTGATCTTATCTCGGCCTCTCCCAGACTGGCACAACCAGAGAAGTTCAGAGTGCGTTCACTGGCCCGACATGTATGCTTGTAGTGTGGGTCATTTCTGAGTTCTGCCTTCGTCCTGTGTGGAGGCCTTTCACTGACCTCTAGTGGTCACCTCCACATGTCAGACACACAGCAAGCCCTCGGTGCCTCCTGTTTGATTTGCTCATCCTCGTGTGTGTGTGTGTGTGTGTGTGTGTGTGCGCGCGCGCGCGTCCCCTACCCCGTGAGACTGCTTTGGCATTTCATGTGCAGTTCCTTATATGCAGAATACCAGTTTCCACCCAGTGCAGTTTTGCCTGATGTCCATGTCTCCTCCTCACACCAGACTTGTGTGGGACTTTGTCTTGGTTCACAGTTACACCACCATTACTCACAGATGGACACTAAAGTTTCTTTCACACATTACTCCATCTCATTATAACTGGAGTCTTCCGGGTGGACATGGGGAAGCATGTGTTTGTAAACAGTAACTAACAAGGTCTCAAACCATCACTATGCTATACAGTACTTTTATTTTTAATATCTACATATAACTAATAACTACTGTCTTTTGTGCACGTCTGTGTGTGTGCGTGCCTGTGTGTGTTTGTGTGCACATCTTGGCCTGTGTGTGGTTTTGTATGCGTGTGTCTGTGTGCATGCCTGCCTATTTGTGCGTGCGCGCACCTGCCTCTCAGTGTGTGTGTGTGTGTGTGTGTGTGTGTGTGTGTGTGTGTGTGTGTGTGAGAGAGCCTGTGCGTGAGGACTCCTCCTCCCTTCCTCTACATCATACACAAGTTACACACACTTATATTCATCACTGCCCCCTCCAGGTTCGGTAATGACGTGCAGCACTTTAAGGTGTTGCGTGACGGGGCAGGCAAGTACTTCCTCTGGGTGGTGAAGTTCAACTCCCTCAACGAGCTGGTGGATTATCATCGCTCTACTTCAGTCTCTCGAAACCAGCAGATCTTTCTACGAGACATTGAGCAAGTGCCCCAGGTCAGTCTATCCACACACTCGGTAGGGTGAAGTTCATAACTGTGGGCCTTTGTTAACCAAGTTCCATAGTTTAACAGCTACTGAACCTCATCTGAAGAGCATCAGAACATTAGAGCGTTCGACGCATGCACACGAATCTACTAAATAATCAAGCAATGCAAAGAATTTTCTGCATTTATTTCATATTTAGGGAATATTCTTAAATGTGTTACCTGTGTGATAAAAGCTTTTTAGATGATTTTGCAGCAAAAACAGCTCCCCCCCCCGTGTATATCTTTTAAAAGATATTTAATTTGTAATTGTTATAGTTTAAGAAGTAAATGATGATAAAGATGTCGCGTGTGGATATCTTGACTCACAGTTTCTGTTGTTTGCAGCATCCCACGTATGTCCAGGCCCTGTTCGACTTCGACCCTCAGGAGGACGGTGAGCTAGGCTTCCGGCGTGGCGATTTCATCCAGGTCCTGGACAACTCCGACCCCAACTGGTGGAAGGGGGCGTGCCACGGCCAGACGGGCATGTTCCCACGCAACTACGTCACACCTGTCAATCGGAACATGTAAAAACAACGAGTCTCCCTTTACACACATGCGCGTGCACACACACACCCCAACCCAAACTCAAAGCCCCCCCCCACACACACACACACACACACACCAATCCCTAACCTGCCATCATGCCCGTCCCTAACGCGCCACAGTTTGCAGAGTGAAAGGAAACCTTAAAAAGCAAGAGAAGAAGAAGAAAAAACCAGCTGTGTAGAGCGGACGTGCCGTCTCTCCAGTGACGTCTGGGCGAAATCGACGCCGATTCCTGAGAATGCTCGTTTGCATCACCATGAACGATTTCAGCTGGCCCGGAGCCGTCTGCTGGGCCAGCGGGTTGAGTCTAGTGCAACGACACCAAACACGTTTCAAACCACTGCGCTTATTGTGTGTCTGCCCCGCCCTGCTGCTTCTGCCCCGCCCTGCTGCTTCTGCCCCGCCCTGCTGCTTCTGCCCCGCCCTGCTGCTTCTGCCCCACCCAGTGCCGTGCTCCCCCACCCTGCTGCTTCTGCCCCGCCCTGCTGCTTCTGCCCCGCCCTGCTGCTTCTGCCCCCCCCCAGTGCCGTGCCCCCCCACCCCCTCCTTTTTTTTCATTCATTTTTGGATGCATGCGTTCATCACTTCGTTACAGAAAATTCAAAGGCTGATAAGTTAAAAAAAATTAAATAAATTATATATATATATATATATATATATATATATATATATATATATATATATATATATATATATATATATATAAATTAGATGCAACTTTAAATAAACAAGACATCTGATGCTACAAACAAGTTTCCAAGTCTGAAATGATGGGCACAAGAGCATTCTACATCAACTCTGGGCTGCGTAAAAGAAAAAGAAAAAAAACACCTATAGAGAGAATCATTTTTTTAAGAATATATATATTATATATTTGTATGTGTTTGTCTGATTTACCTTTCCACACATTTTTTCCAGTTGTAAATTATTTTTATTTTTTTTTTGTTTTGTTTGTTTTTGTTTTCGGAGTGCTCTGGGACATGCTGAATCATCAGTATAATTTTTATGAATTATATCTGAGATTGCTCAGATAAGAACGCATGATATTTAAATCACATATTCCATTTGAAATAATTCTTTTTTTAGTTTTAGCGCTGCATACTCTTTAATTTACCCGTTCATACGAACGCTGCCATTGAGTGACATGCAAGTGAGAGCCATTTACCCTGCAGGAGTTTGTCTAATGTGAAATCATATTGCGAGGCCAGACACCATTTGAAGCCAAGGTATTTCTTGTAGCCACTGTTCTTGGGCCATGAATGTAGCTGACTTTAGTCCTTAGAAATCAGTATGACGGAAGTAAGGTCAGAGATTCTGAACCACACGACTGCTCGTGATTTCAGAGGCAATGCCTCTTTACGGTGTCAACTACATATGACGGATGCATACATATGAAACTATATGCACAGGCACGTAACGGGATTTTAAAATCTTGAGACGTTAATTGTTCATTGATATGCATTTTCCAGTCCCAAACTGGCAACAGTAAAACCAGTATAGAGAGAGAGTCTTCGTATGTGAATAGTAGATATATCGGATATACTGAGGTAACTTCCCCTGTCTTGTGTGTTTTGAGCACTTTGTCAGCCATTTCGACTCCACGTCTCATGTGAGGTTTGTTTTATGTTTGTAGTTTCTTTGTTCTCTCTGTGGATTAGTGCCTTTTCTCTGGTGTGTCGGTGTCTCCGGCCTGATGCTTTGGCCTGGCTCCTGCCCCTGCCCCAGACAACATCTGCACCAGTGTCTACACACAACCAGTCCTTCCTTTTTAAATGTCTCACCTTCTCTGAACTAATGATGCATTGTTTTTGGCTGTTCATGTTTGTTTTTCATTTTTGAGCTCCTTTTAAGTTGATTTTTCTGGTTTTTTTTTCCTGTTTTTTTTCTTTTCAATTAATAAAAATTGAAATTTTAAAAATGACTTGTGGTGCACTGTTGTCTTTTCCCTGTGTGACTTTGGTAGACAGGTAAATAAAACTTCACAGACCAGGGGCGATAGTTCACACTATTGTGGATCTGCCCTGTGCTTGGGGAGACACTCTAGTCTTTAAAGCTGCCACTACTGTAACTTAAGAAAAGATTTTAGTGAGAATCCTGCTGCACACCAGTTTAGGGTTACACTGTTGAAGAAGCTTAGTGTGAACTTCATGTGAACATGGAAACTGTGCTCAAATTTCAGCATTGCCCTCAAAGGAAGCCCTTTGCTCTAAAAGGCTTTTTTAAAAGATGTATTTTTTGTGTGTGTGTGAGAGAGAGAAAGATTGTGAAATTGCCATTTGCTCCATCTCTTTCAGTGCAGGCAATGTTGCGGTCAGTCTGTTTCACCTTGGACCCTATGCTCAAGAAGTGTCTCGGGCAGAACCCAAACGTTGCATTAGTTACAGTCTGATGAGCTGTCTGCATTCATGTCTGTGCGACGTTTGTCTCTCTGGCGTTACATCAACTCTGTCCTTCACCGCGGCCCACTCTCGGGGCTGTTGGTGCGAACATACTGGACGTTTCATTGCACACAGCATGTTGAGTCCATGCTCTGTATTGAAAGAGCAGTTAGCCATCCATCAAGTTTTCAATGGAGCGGTTGCCTAGAGAAATTGCTTAGAGTCCTTGCACAGTTAAATTCACCAGACCTTCATAAATTCACAGCTGAATGAACAGGCCTCTTGTGCCTGTTACCATATGGTACAGTTCAACAGACCACAGCTGAATGGCTGCCTCGTCTTGGAGCAGCTTGTGTGTGCTGCTGGACGTTTCTGCAGTTGTTCAAACAGAAGTGGCCAACGGTGAATACACACAATGTGAACTTCAGTGTCCTGGAAACGGCGCTGAATAAAGACACAGTGTTAATACTACCTTCATAGACGCTTTCACTGCCCATACCATACACTCCGTGTTCACATTTCGTTTTGGTCTCCGTCTGATATGAAAGCTATAGATAAAACTAAATGAAGCATCCACTCAGACTGCAGTAAGGTTGTCTAGAATAGATATGGGGGAAACGTCCTTGCATATAGACTGATGGACTTTGTGTTGAACGTAATTTGTCAAATCAAACGGCCGTTAATCTATCTATCTCTTTCTATCGCGTCTAATGATGTCGCGCTGAGCCTGTTTTAGTAAATACATATTACCTGTAACAGGCCAGGTCAAATACACGGGATGTTCAAAGGCTTGATTGAAAGCGCCAAACAACATTTAAATAATAACTGTTTATCCCAATGTAAATATTTTCCAAGCAGGCAGGCAATTTGGTATGCTTGTCTGGTGGCACTACAAAACACCTATAACAGATTGACAGGATTTGGAAGGGACTTAAAAACTTTTAAAATGTAGCTATTCCATCATCACTTGTGCAGTAATTAATGATAATGTTGATAATATTTAATACACATCTTAGTAAATAAGACTCTCACGATCTCTTAACATTGTAAACTGATAAAATGTCATTTATACCGCTTTTTAAAGATTACTGCTAATTCAAAACCCTCAAGGCGTTCACATAATGAAATGATAGCTCCATCTGCTGGCAATATTTTTTCTTCATTATTTTTAAGAGAGAAAAACGAGGAGAAAAAATACAGGTTATATTCAATCTACATACATCCTATTAAAATTTTATTTTAATGATTTGGTATTAAATACTTATTAATTCAACAAATTGCCCAGACTTGCACCAGGAACTTCCCATCCAAAGGATGGATGTGTTACTATTACACCACAAGAGTTTGTTATTGCTTTGTTTTTTCTTTTTTAATGGGAATGCTTTTAAAATATTAAGAACTAAATATCTATAGAATAATTTTGTTAAAATATATTAAACTTTGAAGCAAAACTGTCTATATTTTTAAATTTTACAATGAACAGCCCTCCATCTTCTGGCCCCTGACCTCTGGCCTGTGGAGAACCTGTGTCTTCCTTGGGCATACAGATGCACAACACCTGCCCAGTATAAATCAGGTTTACCCGTCTTTGTCATTTCTGCAGATCTTAACAAAAAAATCTGGAAAAGAGTTAAAGATATAACAAAATGAATAACCTTACAAGCATCAAATGACGTGATCAACTACTGGTCACCTCATACAGGACTGTATTTATAATTGCAGCAATGTGTCTATGAAAAGGAAAAAGTAGCTGTTGCAGTAGGAGCAGAGGTGGGTGGGAACGCGTTACATTTACTCCGTTACATTTACTCAAGTAGCTTTTTGGACAAATATGTACTTGTGAGAGTAGTTTTAATATGAAAGACTTCTACTTTTACTTGAGTAAATATGTGCTGAGAAATACGCGACTTTTACTCCGTTACAATCGGATTTGCGCCGCGCTACCGTTACTTTCGTTTTGTAAATAATTCGTCTTTTCAGTGAGAAGACTGACCAACATCTCATCGCCTAAGTATGAGTGACCAATCAAATGAAGCCGATCAGTCACGTGATCGCATACGCAAACTTTCTCAATAAAATTGTTCATAAAATTGTGTTCCATGATATAAAATTACTTCTTGTCTGCAACGTTTTTCTTGTACCCTGACTCTATATAGTTTTCCGTTTTCTAATGGATTAAGTAATGCCCCGAATGACATTTTTATTTTCTTACATGTATTTATTTTTATTTTATTTTTATTTCTGGAATTGTTGCCTGTAGCCTCATATTTAGATGTAGCTACACACGTGATGCATTTTGCTCTACACTGACTATGAATGGTATAAATGGTTTAGACAAATATTGTCCTACAAAACGTTTATCCTCCGGCCACCATAGCAGCGTTTCCTTTGAACTAGTCAACCATAATTATGAAAACGAACACTTATTCTTTACGACACAGTTGTCCTGGAAGTTGGAAGAAGCACTCGGAAGCGCTTTGATTGCTCTGCTAATGAAGGACCTCTGAACCATCCTGTTTATTTGGAAACCTTATGCAGGGTTGCCAACTTTTGACGTTCGCTTGGAGTGAGATTTTAACCTGGAGCCGGTGGCGAGTGTATTTTGTTGAGGGGGGGGGGGTGGCGAACGAAAGTTGTTGAGCGGGGGGGGATCGTAAAATGGACACAGATTCAGTGTTATATCGCCGGTGGATGGCGCCAGAGCTAGCGAACTAGTAACGTATTGAATCATATATGTGGATCTGAGGTAAATAAACTGGATATTTTTTTTCTGCGTGAGATATCGGAAGTGTGGCGTGAGAGCGTGTGAAAACGGTCAAATGCGTGTGTCTCACGCTCAATGCGTGAGAGTTGGCAACCCTGCCTTATGTGCCTCATTGCTATTGTAACTTTGACTCACCGACTACCTTTTACTATCCTATATGTATACACACACGTCCCCTCCAAATATTTTATTAGCGCTTCAGGTGGTGTTTCAGATTGCAACAGTGCTATAAAATGAAAAATGATTACGGGTCGTAGTCGGCAGGATTCGAACCTGCGCGGGGAGACCCCAATGGATTTCTAGTCCATCGCCTTAACCACTCGGCCACGACTACCCACATGCATGCTGGGAAATCAGTACGCTTCAAGTACTTAAAGGTAACCTATGACGTAAATACATTTATTTTTCAAAAAATTGTCACGGTTTTGCAAAATACCTAGCTAGCTACCTACATAACCGGTTACAAATCATGTAAACTTGCAAAGACACATCTAAAGTGTTAAAAAAAACATATATTGCATCATTATTATGTTAGCTAGCTAGCTAGGTAGAAGATGGAGTTCTAAAGCTAAAAAGGCGTTTGAATTGAAATAAACTTATGAAAGCACCGAACATAAAAGCACGTGTTTGTCAAATAGCCGAAAATGCTTGTTTGTAGATTCACAGCTGGTTTGTAGTCAGCTCAGGTTGCCTGTGACCAAACAAAGCAAACAAAAGCTAACTTAGGGACAAGCGACAAAAGCCAACTCTCTAAGAAACAGTGAATCCTCTATAGAAGTCCTCTGCAGTCAAACCATACTTCTGGATTACTGGCCTACTTTTCCCACATACCAAAGTGATTTTGTATGTGTACTGGAGAGAATGAACCTTGAATAAATTTTAACAACCCAGCAAACAGCTGCTTTCTGGCTTAGTAATAACCCTAGCACTAAATGCACTGGAAGTACTTGAAAGTGGTCTTGAACTCTAGACTACCAATAGGCCTACAACCTTTCTAGCAATGCTTCATTAACCAATTTCTCCGTGGAGCAATGCCGTGAACCTCCGCTCCAAATAAAGCTTTATCTACTATGTCATGCTCTGTGGGACACTTCTATAACACATGTGAGAAAGGAGCAAAACGCTCAGTAACGTCCCACTGAAGACCAAACCCTGATGGTGGAGACAATCAGCAGAACATTAGTCCCTGTATACATATAGCTTCCCTACAAACGTGGGGTGTGCTCCTAATTTAGCACCAATAACCCCAGAACGACAACAGTAAAAAAAGAGGGAGGACTGAATGAAGTCAAATTCATTGCCACTGCATTAGACCATAAAAAGGGGGGCTGTGTTGCTTTTGAACTTCATATACTGTTTTACTTCCTCCTGAGATGTAGAAATATCAAGGGGCTAGAAGAGATGTGGAAAGTAAAGGCAACGGTGGTTCCCATAGTAATCAGAGCACCAAAGGGCAATGACCATCAAAACTGTGAGAATGGCACCAGAATCACCATCAGAGATCTCTGTCCAGAAGAGTGCAGTCCAGAGAAGATATTCTGCAGGTCCCTCAAGCTCGCAGGACTCTCGTAGAGCTGCAGAAAGATGGCGAGTGTAGAATTTTATAAATTCTGGATATTTTCAAATCTAAAATCTAACATAACAAATATACAATACATATATGCAATATATAATATACAATATTTATAATAATAATATGTTGTATGTTATTATAATAATATAATAATATGTTTATACAATATAAACATTTAATTTGAATTTGAATTGCATTAACATGAAAAGCTCTCCATGACACACACTAGGATAAATAGATAGACACCAGACAGACAGACAGACATTATGCATTGTATGGCTATGTCGAGACATTTTAAGTATAGAATTTAAGTAACTTATTTCAAACATACCACTATTCACCCTATGTACTTTATCTATCAAACTACATATATGGACTTCTTACCTGAAATGGCGCACCTTTATAAATAACATTCGATGTAATACGATTCAAATGCAATAACAAAAGACCTCGACACAAAATTAGCTGGACGCGACTGTGCACGTCAAACTGTCAAAAGAACGATCCTAAGGATTTTAAAGTTGCGATGCACGACGAGGCTCCGATATACCGTCGCAGCCCTGTGGCGGTGACCACGTGACTCCAGCATCAGGCCTACTGTGTGTTGTGAGTAGATGGAGAGAGGAAGGAGCAACATGGCGGCGGCGAGCGACTCCAAGCGGGACGCCGGCCATTCGCGTTGAGCTTTCTCGCGTCAACCGAGACCGTGGCTCTGCGGGACTAGCGCGTCTACGTCCCCACGAGATCAGCTACCCCGTGGTGCCGGAAATTCCGACTTTTATGCGCTCGGGCTGCGCGCAACGACTGAAAGGGGAAAGAATAGATTTTATACGCGATGAGGGGGAGACGAGGCAGGCCGCCCAAAACCCTGCCGATGCAGGAGCCGTCTCCGGGGCCGGTGCGCGGCCTCAGACCGCGCCGAGGGCTCAGGGTGCGGGGGAGAGGCGGCGCCGCCGACGACGATTTCGTGACTCCCAAGCGGGGTAGTCACCACTCGTCGCGGGGCCGCCGGAAAGCGGGGTCCGCGGGGCCGAGGGGCAGGGGCAGGGGGAGAGGATGCGGGAGAGGCCGGGGCAGGCGCAGCGCCCCCAGCTCGGTGGTGTACGACGACCACGAGAGCGACGAGGAGGAGGAGGACGCGGTCAGCCTGGCGTCCGAGGAGGACGAGTACGTGGAGGAGGAGCCCGTGACGGACGAGGAGGACGAGGAGGTGGCGGACGACCAGTCGGACTACCTGGACGAGCTGCCCGACGACGACGACGCCAGCTACTGCACCGAGAGCAGCCGCGGCAGCACCCCAGGTAACGCGCTACCGGTCCGGCTAGCCGACCACGCTCGGTGTGCGTGCGCCGTGGAGCCGAGACCGAACACCGCGGACACTCTCACCACCGTCCCGGTGTCGTGTGTGTGATCCTACCCAACACGGCGCTGTGTGTAACACTCAAAATGGAGTATCCGCCGCCGACGGGCCCCACCGCGTTAGCTCCGTTAGCTAGCAGCGCTATGCTATTAGCCACCGCGGCGGCTAACGTGAGGTGCCGTCATTGTGTCGAGCGGTTACGGGGGGAATATTGGCGCTACATCGCTGTAGCATCAGTTTAGGTCCATATGTGAAATATAATTTTTAATATATATAAACACATATGAGTGAATATGGAGGATGTAGTGGGATAAGTTACCTCAGGTACGCGGCTCGCGCCGTTAAATCACCCGAGAAACACACCTAGCCTCCCAGCTAACGCTAGCGAGCTAACTAGCTAATTAAGTCCAAATGAGAGAAGTCGTGTAGCCGCCTGTGTAAGTAACAGTTTCACATTTTCTCTCATAAAGTATATTTAACGAATTATTATTTTGTCTTTTGGGGGATTTATCGTACAGTGGGGGGGAACTGTGACTGTGTGAATGTAGCATCTGGTTGAGTTGGTGTCTAGCCGAAGAACCCGAGCTGTGATGTGGACTCACACATGAGCACATAACCCTCCAGTGTTAGCCTAGCTAGATTATATTAATATAATACGAACATTTAGTTAATATTACAAAAAATGTTACTTTTGACTTTCTTCTTTCATCACCGCCTTATACTAGTTTATTCCTCTAGTGACCACAGAAGACTCTAAATTTCTCGTATGGGGGTTCCTGTAGCTAGCGAGGCTAGCTAGCTGGTTCATTAGCTGCCCGGCTAGCCCAGTGGTGTCGGGCTAATGACAGGACACCACGCGTCCGATTGTTTTGAAAACGGGCGCCAGTGGCGGTGCACCTGATGCGCGGAGGGCTTTCGCAACGCACGGCCGGTATCGCGCTGAAACACTGACATGTATTGGGTTTAATCTAGGAACAAATGGCTTGCCGTAACATCACAATATTTTGTGATAAATTTATATTACGTTCTAGAGATTTCGTGTTATTATGGTTCGTATTAGTTGTATAAAGCAAACTAAATAATGTGAGGCAATAGCTTTTATATTTAGATAACTAAGACATTACATTTTAAGCTGTCTTAATTTACACAAAATATTTAAAACATCAACGAATAACAATTTAAAGAGTATGCAGAATAATTTGGATGGATCACTGCCACGTTCGCTCACTGTCTGCACGCTTGTGGTTTAACAGGCCGAAGGAGACGAAGACCCCGTCGACCACCGTCTCCCATTCTGGAGCAGAAGGAGATCCCTGCTCTGGAGCTGCCGAAGCCCTCCGAAGACCTCCTCATCCCTGCCGCGCAGCTCCTGAATGCCTCGGCCATCTACGAGGTTTTGCGCAGCTTCACCACCGTCCTCCGCCTCTCACCCTTCCGCTTCGAGGACTTCTGCGCGGCCCTGGTGGGCCAGGAGCAGTGCACGCTGATGGCGGAGACGCACGTGGCGCTCCTGAAGGCCATCCTGCGTGAGGAGGACACCTCCAACACCACCTTCGGCCCGGCCGACCTCAAGGACAGCATCAACTCCACGCTCTACCTGGTGGACGGCATGACGTGGCCCGAGGTGGTGCGCTCTTACTGCGAGAGCGACCCGGAGTACAGCGACGTGCTGCCGCACCTGGAGGCCGACGACTACCCGTTCGGGCCGCTGGAGAGCAAGGTGAAGGTGCTGCAGTTCCTGGTAGACCAGTTCCTCACCACCAACCTGGCGCGGGAGGAGCTGATGTCGGAGGGCGTGGTGCAGTACGACGACCACTGTCGCGTGTGCCACCGCCTCGGGGACCTGCTCTGCTGCGAGACCTGCTCGGCCGTCTACCACCTGGAGTGCGTGAAGCCTCCTCTGGAGGAGGTGCCCGAGGACGAGTGGCAGTGCGAGATCTGCGTGGCGCACAAGGTGCCCGGCGTGAGCGACTGCGTGATGGAGGTCCAGAGGTGTAGGCCGTACCTCCGGCAGGAGCCCGTCGGGTACGACCGGCACCAGAGGAAGTATTGGTTCCTCAACCGCAGGATCATTGTGTAAGTTTCACTGGTCATTATTTATGTTTCCATCAGGACATGCAGGACTGCCTATGGGGCAGGACTCAGACTCCATGGTTCTTGGGGACCGTGGGACCGGGTAGAGTTTGTGGTTTCTTTACCATGCCCGTTTCAGCCTTCATAAGTTGAATTGCATGTGAGAGAACTCTGGTATTCTAGATGGACACTTGAGTGCTTCCAAAATTGTGCGATGGACCCGTTGTTGTTTTCCCCATAAAAAGACAATGCAAAATCCTCTGCTTCCTTTAATTGGGATTAATAGGTGATTTAACCCTTGTGCTGTAGTCAGAGACTGGTGTTCAGTATGGGTTGTTATGAGCAGTGTTATTTCCCTTCCACCCCAATGCTGAGCTGCACTACACAAGCAGGTTGATGGGCATTTTATTATCCATTACATTGGAGTAGGTCTGCATGGAGGAGTTAAAGATAAGCCAGTAATTTGGACTCTTGTCAGTCTCTTTCAGTACAGTACTGATGGTTGTCAGTCTCTTTCAGTACAGTACTGATGGTTTTTCCTCAAATAGTGGTGATATTGAGGTCAACTGCAAAGTTTCAGTCAACATACTTGTTTTGTGTTTAGTTGTTTCATGGCTGATGTAGTGGATTTGCTTTTGATCATTTAAAGATTTTAATATTTACTATTTATACTTCCTTACTTTAGAAGGTACAACCAGAAGATTTCATTCATTTTATTCATCCAGATAATTCATTAAACTTGTATCAAAATCCAAAAATCATAAGCATTCAAGGAAAGTAATATTCTTCTAATATCTATAAAGGTTCTCCTTCTTTTCTGCAAAACACCAATTAAAATTTTAATGGAGCTCATCAGTGTCCACTGGCACGTTTGATTGGTTTAGGCCAAGCACATTTTAGAGCTGAGATGTACATTTGATTGGTTTAGAGCTGCTATGTAATGTCATTGAAGCTCACTGTGGTGTCTCTCGCATGTAAGACACCAAAGGAATGTCTACAGAAGCAGCGGTCTACAAGCTAAAGCACTGTGTGTGTGTGTGTGTGTGTGTGTTCTAGGGAGGAGGATGGGGAGGAGGAGGTGGGCAAGCACATCTGGTACTACAGCTCCAGGGTGCAGTTGGAGGAACTCCTGGAGGTGCTGGATAAAGACTTCTGGGAGAATGACCTGTGTGCGGTGCTGGATGAGCTGCGTGAGGAGATCCACGCCCACATGGACATCACTGAAGAACTCACCAACAAGGCCCGGGGGACCAACAAGAGCTACTTGTCAGTCTCCAATGGTGAGAGTTAAGCATCCAGAGAGGACAGCAGACCAAAGCTCATCCCAGTTATCACAGTGGTTTTAAAACCCCTTTTCTGCCTCCTGCCTCCCCCCCCTGCTGAGTGGATTCTATTTTTAGTAAGCCTCTGTGATCTAAGGATATTCCTGTTTTTCTTTGTGCTTGTTTTGTGGAAAAACATCTTTAGCACATTCATTACAGATATCTGTGCAGCCTGTAGGGGGCAGTGTTGCTAACACTCATTAGGGCAGATCCTATTAGCAGGTACACAAGTGTTATCCTGAATAGACTGGGAGGGCTTCGTTTGTCGTGAGTTAGTAAACAAGCAGTTGACCACAGACCTCCGTGTGCTGTCTCTCCCCCGTGTGCTGTCTCTCCCGTGCTGGTTAGGAGGTGAGACAGGCTGGAGTGCTCTAATGAGGGTAAATAAAGCCTGAGTTCACCTCGTAAGAAGTGCAGATTAGGAATGCAGCTGTGGCACGAGTGTGTTTTGTGTGTTGAAGCGGCGTTGAAACGGCACAGAATTATTTCCTGAGGGCTGAAATGTCGACAGATTACAGGTCTACATGGTCATGTTGTCACCACCAACCACTGGGAGCGATTTAAAAATGGACAAGTATATTGTTGAGGAAGACCTAAAGCTTTGCGTTTGTGAGTTTGCCACCCCAACCACACACTTTCTCTCTCTCTCTCTCCCTTTTCACCTTATTCTTTTATCAGTCTCTTGTACTGTGTGCTATAAGTTAATCTTGTTTGTTTGACTGATTACCCTATGTTGCAGCATTCATTAAATCAGTTAGGCGTGGTACAGTCTTGCTGGAGACGTGTCTTACTCTCTGCATGTATTAAAGGCTGTTTTACCACAGCCTTCATGATCATTATTGTTGTTTAAGTAACTTGGGAATATGAAGTCCTAACACGCCAGTGTTTCAGTGCTCTTCTCTGTTGAACTGATTATTGTGCTGGTGCCACCAGCTCTTCTCCCGCCCTGGTCTCTCCTTCACGGTCCTGTTGTTGATGTTGGTCTCTCCTCCACGGTCCTGTTGTTGATGTTGGTCTCTCCTCCACGGTCCTGTTGTTGATGTTGGTCTCTCCTCCACGGTCCTGTTGTTGATGTTGGTCTCTCCTTCACGGTCCTGTTGTTGATGTTGATCTCTCCTCCACGGTCCTGTTGTTGATGTTGATCTCTCCTCCACGGTCCTGTTGTCGATGTTGGTCTCTCCTCCACGGTCCTGTTGTTGATGTTGGTCTCTCCTCCACGGTCCTGTTGTTGTTGATGGTCTCTCCTTCACGGTCCTGTTGTTGATGTTGGTCTCTCCTCCACGGTCCTGTTGTTGATGTTGGTCTCTCCTCCACGGTCCTGTTGTCGATGTTGGTCTCTCCTCCACCGTCCTGTTGTCGATGTTGGTCTCTCCTCCACCGTCCTGTTGTCGATGTTGGTCTCTCCTCCACCGTCCTGTTGTCGATGTTGGTCTCTCCTCCACCGTCCTGTTGTCGATGTTGGTCTCTCCTCCACGGTCCTGTTGTCGATGTTGGTCTCTCCTTCACGGTCCTGTTGTTGATGTTGGTCTCTCCTCCACGGTCCTGTTGTTGATGTTGGTCTCTCCTCCACGGTCCTGTTGTCGATGTTGGTCTCTCCTTCACGGTCCTGTTGTCGATGTTGGTCTCCTTCACGGTCCTGTTGTCGATGTTGGTCTCCTTCACGGTCCTGTTGTCGATGTTGGTCTCTCCTCCACGGTCCTGTCGTTGATGTTGGTCTCTCCTCCACGGTCCTGTTGTCGATGTTGGTCTCTCCTCCACGGTCCTGTTGTCGATGTTGGTCTCTCCTCCACGGTCCTGTTGTCGATGTTGGTCTCTCCTCCACGGTCCTGTTGTCGATGTTGGTCTCTCCTCCACGGTCCTGTTGTCGATGTTGGTCTCTCCTCCACGGTCCTGTCGTCGATGTTGGTCTCTCCTCCACGGTCCTGTCGTCGATGTTGGTCTCTCCTCCACGGTCCTGTCGTCGATGTTGGTCTCTCCTTCACGGTCCTGTCGTCGATGTCGGTCTCTCCTTCACGGTCCTGTCGTCGATGTCGGTCTCTCCTTCACGGTCCTGTTGTCGATGTCGGTCTCTCCTTCACGGTCCTGTTGTCGATGTCGGTCTCTCCTCCACGGTCCTGTTGTCGATGTCGGTCTCTCCTCCACGGTCCTGTTGTCGATGTCGGTCTCTCCTTCACGGTCCTGTTGTCGATGTCGGTCTCTCCTCCACGGTCCTGTTGTCGATGTCGGTCTCTCCTCCACGGTCCTGTTGTCGATGTCGGTCTCTCCTCCACGGTCCTGTTGTCGATGTCGGTCTCTCCTCCACGGTCCTGTCGTCGATGTCGGTCTCTCCTCCACGGTCCTGTCGTTGATGTTGGTCTCTCCTGTCGTTGGTCACACTCCTGCTTCTGCTGTCTGTGAATAATGACTCATCTACGCTTCCCCAAGCGGGGGCATCTTTCTCTCTTTCCTTCTTTTTGTCCTGCTTCGTTTTCTAATTGAATTTCTCATTCTCCTTTGTCTCGTCCACATGCGTTCCCCCCCTTTATGATCCTGCAGCTAAGCTTTTAGTGGTCATTGGATGTAAAAAAAAAAGCATTTTTTAATTTTCCCTATTTTATTTAGCAAGCTGTTTGTTTTCCCGTGTGTCTTTGTGGTTAGATTGGTCCTCAACTACAATGCTGAAAGTGCAAGATGAAGGTAAATTCACTCCCCTGTGAAGTAGGATGCCGTTAGGTGCATTTCCCCACGGCTATTTTTAGCACTGTGAAAGCTTGAAAGGGGCCCGTTGTGTGTAGGAGTGAAACTCATCTTGTGCAGGTCTGCTGAGAGAGTTGCTACATTAGAAGGCAGAGATGCTGTTTGCCATGGTTTAATTCTTTCGTGATCAGTTTGTGCAGAAGTCTTTTATCACGTTTTGATCTCCCTCTGCAGTGCTGTGAATGAATATTTAAAAATATAAACGAAACGTCTACAGGTTTCTAATCCTGTTGGAAAAGTTCAGTTCCTGGAGATGTGAGAATGAAAGAAGCATCTTTATGATGGAAGAGCTAAAAGAGTTTTTTGTGTTTATCACTTTGAAGCTGCTGCCATATTTCTCAACTGTTCGGCTAAATATCTCTCCTGACCCGCGACCGCCACATAAACCTGTTGATGCAAAGAGGACAAATAGCTGGATGAGAGGGTTTGGTTTCACTCACGTTGAGCACCTTCTGTCCTGAGGGGGGCGCCACTGCGTCCTTGTCAGTCATTCAGGATGATGGCGACACTGTGATCAGAGCTGGAGTAAAACATTAAACGAACACAGTACTGACACCATAGTTTCTTGTGAGTAATTACTCGAGTAATTTTTCTTAAATGAGAGAAAACAAGACATTCTGTGTGTGTGTGTGTGCGCGTGTGTGTGATCTCAGAGGAGATAATGGAGAAGAAGAAGTCCCAACGGGAGTCGGAGCTTGGTGAGGTGAGCCAGCAAGATGCTGAGAAGGGCTGTGAGGGGTCAAAGGTCAGCGAGGAAGGAGAGGTCGATAACGTGTCCTCCCCTGTGGCTGATGGGTCCCCCCCCCAGCAGAACTCTGGTGACGGGAGTGCGGTCGCTGAGAAGACTGTGCTTGATGGTAAGAGTGCAGTTCTGTTTTGTTTGCGATCAGAGCTTTTAAAACGTGTGAAATGTTAGCTCAGTCCGACTAAAAGCTTGTTGAGGGAACTTGATAAGCAAGTCAGTGCCCAGAAATGTTCTTGTCCCTGTTGGCTGGGGCAAATGTCCTCGTCGTCGTTACAATGTCTGTACAGCAGGTACTCCTGTGCACTCCTGCGCACTCCTGTGCACTCTCATTCGTATTCTCTCACCCTTTGAGCAGTTCTGTAAACCAGGGCTTTGAGACACAGATGTGACATCATACATGATGCTGCAGTGTTTTAATGTTTTATTCCCTCACTGCATAACCCAGTGAACAAGTACACTAGATCAGGCAAGTACAAGTACAGTGAACAAGAACACTAGATCAGGCTTCACCGGGGCCTGTCGTTTCATTTACATGCTCTCAGAGCTGTGCTTTAGCACCCGTCCTCCACCCCTACCAGCTCTAAGTGAAGAATCTCCACTGATACGGTCTGTAATTTGTTTTCCTCTTTTTCTGTAGTGACAGCTCCCCCTGCTGGTGAGGACAACAACAGCGGTGTGTCTGGGCACCCTCAGGCAGATTCGCCTAGCTTGACCAAAGCCAACCCCCAGAGCCCTGCGGGGGGCGCTGCAGTCGTCTCCTCCACTGGGGAGGACCCTGGGGAAGGGGCTGAGGTGGAAAGGGATGGGGAAGGTACGGAGGAACCATCATGGGTGTTTCTTCCATCACGTGTCATCGTCTGTTAGACCTGCGCTGCTTTTGAATGCTCAGCTGACTGCTTACTTTATCCGTTTGGGCTTTTGCTGCCTTTGTTGTGCCTTTGTTTAATCCGGCACACGCGTTTTTGTTCATGCTTGCGCTCTCTTGCAGAATATTCAGATCGTTCTGTTCTCCACGTTTTGCTGCTGATTACATGCCACTGCCGTGCCTCATTCGAATCCAGGAATGCCGTTGGCTCTTGAATGTGTGTCCTCTGGCCTCTTCCGTTATCTAATCCACTTTGTGGGCTTCCTGCTTTCCTGTCGCCCCCGTCTGCTGCCGCCTCTCGCCAAGCTCTGCAGCCTCCTCCCCTTTGCCCCGTTGCATTCTGGATGCTCGCTTTGCCTCTGCGCCCATGACGTGCGGTCTGGCACCCGCCCAGCGTGTTCTGCCTGTGGCTGGCATCCCTGCTGCCCCGGGCACGTCTGAGCAGGCTCGCCCGTCTGCTTTCAGCCGGCTGACGACAGAGCTTCGGCGCTCCTCTGGGGAAACAAAGGCCTTCCTGGCGCGGGAGAGAGTCTCTGCTCCTCCAAACCTCCTCTGCCCGTCAGTCCCTCCTTAGAAGGCAGCATGGAGCGGGGCCGGGCTTAGCTGGGGCTTTCACGGGGGCTCTCACAGGGGCTTGCCTTCATCCCAGAGCTCAGGACGTGCTCCTGTGTTCACAGCAGATCAGGACTGCTCTTTTCTTTAATGCCCTTCTCCTGTGCTATTTTTTTCCCCCCTCATATACTGCGCAAACTCACCTCCCATTTGTGTCAAAAATGTGCATATAAAACGATTCCATTTATGCAGCAATAACTGTCGTTTGTTTCATCAACAAACAACAATAACGTGGAGGTCGTCGGGACACCTTCGCGTGCGAGAAACCCGAAACTGACCCGTTTGTCTCGCCTGTGCTAGATAAAGGCTCGGAGGTGGGTTGCCGTGGCGAGGGGGAGGAGCCTGCCCCGGAGAGCGAGCCTGCGCAGACGGCCGACGAGAACAGCTGCAGCAGCAACTTCTCCATCTCCGACTGCCTGAGGGCCCCGGGGGAGGCGGAGCTAGCGGATCGCTCCTCCCAGTCCTCGCTCACCAGCCAGGACGACGCCGGTACGTGAAGCGCACGCGCCGTGCACACGCGCCCGTGGTTTAACGCGCATTTGTTACACAGACATGCCCACATCCGTAGGAAAAAAGGGGAAGCCATGTTTATCAAACTAAAAGTCTCTCTTAGTCTGCAATCATTCAGTCTGTGTCGGTGCTTTGCATGATCGTTTTAGCTGCCTAGCATATGCTGTGGAGCTGTATTTGATGACGACGATGATGATGATGATGATGATGGTGGTGGGGGCGGTGATACTCATGTGGCAGGTGAAGGTAAAGAAAACGCAGACGGCACGCGGACGGGCTCGGGCCTGCGCATGGTGACGCGTCTTCGCAACCCCGACAGCAAGCTGAGCCAGCGCAGGATCATGCGGGACAAAGACAGCGGCTCGCAGGACGGCAGCAGGACGCTGAAAGAGGTGAGGGCGTCGCGCGCGGCGTCCCGGCCCACGCGAGGGTCCCGCGTCAGGTCGACGGGGTCCTCGATGACCACAAACACGAATCAGAAAAGCGGCTTTGCCGCTTTAGTGGATGGCGTCGCCGTTCCCTCCTCCATCGGCGTCCTGTAGTGATGGACGTTTCTAGGTGTCACGTGTACGGGTCTTGATTCTGTCTTCCCGCGGTTCTTCCCCAGTCCTCTCCGACGCTGTCCGGCTCCGGCAGGAAGGACCCGGCTGGGAAGAGCAGCCCCGGCGGAGGTCTGTTCAAGCTGGGCCAGGAGGGCAAGTTCCGCGTCTACCACAACCAGTACAGCACGAACACGCTGGCGCTGAACAAGCACCAGCACCGCGAGGACCACGACAAGCGCCGACACCTCTCGCACAAGTTCTGCATGACGCCCGCCGGCGAGTTCAAGTGGAACGGCTCCGTGCACGGCTCCAAGACGCTCACCGTCTCCACGCTGAGGCTCACCATCATCCAGCTGGAGAACAACGTGCCCGCCCCCTTCCTGCACCCCAACTGGGCCTCACACAGGTAGTCCCGCTGGCCCTGACCCAACCGGCTAGATCCACTAGATCCAGCTAAATATGTCATGTCCGTAACAAATAAAGCTAAAATAGAATTTGAGCCATCTTGCTTGCTAAATGTAACCTCCGTAGTGTATAGATGCATAAAACATACTGGCTATGTCTCCCTATGGTTAGACGTTTTTATCGTTATGTTGCTCTTTGTATTGTGTAATCCGGTATCTTTTATCACAGATTACAATGACATGGGAGACGAGTGCAGTGCTCTGGTTAGAGAGCGGCGTGGTCTGTGTGCAGAGCCTCTCTTTGATTTATTTATTTTGTCGATGTATTATTTTTCTTCTTCTGCAGATCAAACTGGATCAAGGCCGTGCAGATGTGCAGTAAAGCCCGGGAGTTCGCCCTGGCGCTGGCTATTCTGGAGTGTGCCATCAAGCCAGTGGTTATGCTCCCTGTGTGGAAGGATTCTCTGGGTCACACGAGGTGAGAGGTCGAACGTGTGTCATTTGTGCCTTCTGAGTGTAATTACGCACGTATGGATCAGTGATTGCAGCAAGCTAGTGTGTTTGATTTGTGTATGCTGCCTGTGTTTATGTATTTATTGGGCTGTTTTTCATTGGCACTTTATTGACGTGCGATGTGAAAGTTTGGAAGTGCACAACGGTACTTCGATCTTGGCCAAGTATTTCTTGGCACATTAAAAAAAAAAAGGGAACTGACTTTGCTTTTCCAGTCTTGACTAATAGCTGTATAGATGTATAGTAATGTCTTTGCCCTAAGGTACATAAAAATGTAATGTTTGAGGTCAAACAGTGCTGATTAAACAAGTCAGGGAGTCACCTTGCTCTTTTTAACGCCCCCCCCTTTTGTGTTGGTTTTCCCTCAGGCTTCACAGAATGACCTCCATGGAGCGTGAGGAGAAGGAGAAGGTGAAAAAGAGGGAGAAAAAACTGGAGGATGAAGAGACCATGCAGCAGGCCACATGGGTGAAATACACATTCCCCATTAAGCACCAGGTAACTAAACCCAAGGTGTCTCTGCTTTAACCTTTAACCTTTCTTGGATAAAGTTTCTGAAATGCGAGGCAGGTTGCACGGCACACAGACACTGAAATAAAAGAGTCGTCTGGGAAGCACTCACCAGACTGCTACTCTATGATAACAAACCACTTGGGCGTACGTCCCTTTACGCACCCGATTCTCCCGGCAGTGTGAGTTTTGGGAATATGCATGCATCACTGTAGCTCTGAGCATTTACATTCTGTGAGATGGAAAAGTTGTGAAGTTCACCTTGTTAAGCACAAGTGCAACTTGTGCAGAGCTTGAGAATGATGAGCATGACTGAAATATGAACCACACAAGTTTTACGATTATTTTAGAGATGTTTGGTGGACAAGGGCATGCATACTTTCAGGCTGAACTTGGTTGGAAATGTTGAAGATAGATTCTCTTAATTATTTAATTTTTTTAACTAAATGAAATGACACATTTATTTATATTTTATTCCTGAAAATAATTCACGATAGTAAGTAGGTAGAAATGTCCTCACTCCGTCTGTCCCCGTGTGGTAGGTGTGGAAACAGAAGGGTGAGGAGTACCGAGTGACGGGCTATGGTGGTTGGAGTTGGGTGAGCAAGACCCACGTCCATCGCTTTGTCCCCAGACTACCTGGGAATACAAACGTCAACTACCGAAAAGCACTTGAGGGTACGCACTGTCCTCCCTTTTATCAAATAAAAAGGCACAGAACAATGACAGACTGCTTACTCTGTCTCGATTTGAATAGGTACAGTAGTTAGATTATGTTTAGCATGTAAGTATGTATGTTTGTTTATTCTGATAAGAGACTGTGGTGTATTCACTCTACATTAAAACCTTACTTTTTCAGCAGCTAAAACCAGCAAGGAAAATCAAGCGTCCTGCCCACAGAAACAAAACAACCCTGCAAAGACGCGAGATCTCTCAGATTCCACCCACAATCCCACAGACAAAGACACAGAACAAAATTCAATTCCAGATTCCCCAAAGGACCGTTCGTCTGGTGAGGAGCAAGTAGTGAAGGAGAATAATCAAATAGATGAGGAGAAGATGCAGGTTGAGGAGAAGATGGAGGTTGAGGAGAAGACTGAGGAGAAGCAAGATGATCTTACCAAGAATGAGTCTTCTGAACTTCTGGATAAGGGTGCTTCGGACTCTGTCGGTATCACTGAAGAAAAAGGTATTCATATACAAATTAGAGGTTTTTCCTAGTGGTTCTTTGTTCATGTTTAAACAGCATATTAATGTGACCGTCGATGCATTTCTCAATTAGTGGTTAATTATTCTTGCATAATTGTTCTTGCATTTACAGTAAATATTCGAACACCATCACCTTTATTGCATGATCCATCTGTGGAAGGGAAGGGTTGTGTTGATGACGAGTCTAAAGCATGTGCAACTGCTCAGAAACAAGTTCACTTTGACTATGAAGTTGTGAACGTAAGTGAGGGCTTCCAGCTGCGTACGGCGTACAAAAAGAAGGTCAAGGCCTCAAAGCTGGATGGTCTTCTGGAGCGGCGCATAAAGCAGTTCACGTTGGAGGAGAGGCAGAGGCTTGAGAAGTTCAAGCAGGCTTCCATCTTCAAACCTACTGCCAGTGAGAAGGTAAAGGAAGATCAGGAGAAGACCAACTCGTTCATAAACCAAGAGGTAAAAACTGAAGGAACCACCTTTGAAACTACAAAGGTTGCCACAGCTGATCAGATAGGACACCCAGTGATGAAGGACAAAGACCCTGTGGTCCAAAAACTTGATTTTGACCAACATGAGGTAAAGCCAATTTATTCAGAGCAGACTGATAATCTTGATGTCAGGTTGGGCTCCGGTCCAAAGCCTGAAGCAGCAGGTGTGTCGTCTGTGGGACACGGGCAGAAAACAGCCGAGTTAGGGCACAAAACGGGCAATGGAGCAATAATAACAAACGCTTCTGAGCTTAATGGAAACTCTCGGAAAAATCTTGAGCCAAGTTTTATGAAGACAGAAATGCTGGGTCCCATATTTGAGGATGTGGAGAGGAAAACTACCAATGAAGAAAATTCTTCTGTGGGTGAGAACGGCTTGAATGTAGAAAGAACTTTGCCAGTCCATGTAAATGGGAAAGACGGCTCCGTTGACTCTCCACCCACAAATCTGACTGATGGCATCGGTTCAAATGAAACGATGAGACCATTGCAAACAAAAGAACCCCTGAAATCGTTAATGAACGGTGACTTGACTCAAGAGCCTCAGAGGACTAAACTCGATGAAGAGCCAAGGTTGGGCAGGTCAGACTTGGAGTATTTACCCCCTCAGAAGGTCGCCAGGCAGGAGAACAACACGCAAGGCCCTGCTGTCAGTTCTTCACTCTCCCAGCTCTCCTCAGCAGAAGCTAGCTTAAATCCAGAAACGCTTAATAACAGCACCAAGGTGGCACCAGTAGAGGCCGAACGGACCGAGGCGAAATCTCTCCTCCCGTCACCTGTTCCGTCCACAGAGGAGTCCAGTCTAAGCAATGACGTTGCTGAGAACAGCAGTAGCAGTGGTGGTGGGGTGAAGACCGTAATCACACAAGTCACCACAACTACCACTACAACCACTACAGTGTCTACGGAATCGCGCACTGTGCAAAAGGCTGAACGGTCGGCCTCACTTGAAGCTACTGCTAACAATGCTTCTGTCATGTTTGCATCGACTGAACCAAAGGTGGAGTCCACAGTGTCGGTTGCCTCTCTATCCACTACGACTACTACCACCGTCACCAAGGTAACTAACCCGAGCCATGGAGCCATGGTAACAGAGGAAAGCAAGACCGTGCTCACAGCAACGCTAGCTGATGCTAAATCTGGGTCCTCTGGCTGTTCCTTAACCTCTATGACTGTGAGTAAGGAATACTCCACCAGGGGCAGGGTACGGCTGATGAAGTTCTCCCGCTCCAAGAAGACTCGGTCTGGAACTGCGCTGCCTTCTTACCGCAAGTTTGTAACCAAGAGCAGCAAGAAGAGCATTTTTGTGCTTCCCAACGATGACCTGAAGAAGCTAGCGAGGCGGGCCGGCATTCGTGAGGTGCCCATCTTCAACTACAACGCCAAACCAGCTCTAGACATCTGGCCCTATCCATCCCCAAGACCAACGTTTGGAATCACATGGAGGTCTGTAATTACATTTTGTGGGACATTTTGGTCACTTAAGTGTATTATTTTTCTTTTATGAAGGTTGTTTTATTTGTTGTAGAATACAGTTGCACTTCTCACCTCTCACAGGTACCGGCTTCAGACAGTGAGGTCTTTGGCCGGAGTAAGTCTGATGTTACGGCTGCTCTGGGCGTGTCTCAGGTGGGACGACATGGCAGTGAAGCCCTCTCCTGCTGTTGGAACAACACGCACAGGTGAACAGCAGTGTTTTATTTGCTTTGATGTAGAAGTATAAAAAATAAAGGTAAGTGCTAATCGTTTCTTTTTCTCCGTTATCACAGAAACATCCGATACTGACATCACCACCACGGAGATCATCAAGCGGAGAGATGTGGGACCTTATGGCATCCGTTCAGAGTACTGCATCAGGAAGATCATCTGCCCCCTTGGGGTGCCTGAAACTCCCAAAGGTATGACGTTCTGCAAGTCCAACCACAACACGGAGCCAACAGTTATTCTTTCTTAACTGGTAACTCATACGAACCTTCCTAAATGTAAGATATGTTTACACTCCAGATTTAAAACCTGTTTTAATGTTTTCTGTTAAAGATTCGAAAGTTGGCTTCTACACATTTCTTCTGTGGTGATCTTCAGCTAAAATAACTTTTTATCCGACTCTATCCAGAGACCCCAACGCCTCAGAGAAAGGGCCTGCGCTCCAGCGCTCTGCGGCCAAAGAAGCCGGAGCCGTCGAAGCAGACGGGGCCTGTAGTCATTGAGACGTGGGTGCCAGAGGAAGATCTGGAGCTCTGGGAGATTCGAGCCTTTACTGAAAGGTGCAATAACGTTCAATGACTGTGTGTGTGTGTGTGTGTGTGTGTGTGTGTGTGTGTGTGTGTGTGTGTGTGTGTGTGTGTGTGTGTGTGTGTGTGTGTGTGTGTGTGGTATGCAGTTTTTCTTGGATGAGCTGACACAGTATCTCTAAATAACAGTCTGGGCCACTCTGGGGTCCTGTGTTTCAGTGTTCATTATCCATGTATGTTGTTTTTTGCCTGCAGGGTGGAGAGGGAAAAGGCACAGGCAGCAGACCCAGCTAAGGTTAGTGTGCAGAAGAAAGCTGAGGAGATCAAGGCCCAATTGGAAGCTCAGCTAAAGCACCAGAGATTGGCAGCCCAGCAGGTGGGAAATTAGATATGTACCCACCTGGGATCTCCTAGCAAAAGCCAAGGGGCAGAATTTAAAAAATGGTGTTTTTTCCAATGGGCCTTTGTTGCTATCAGGGCTGTGTTGGTAATTTGTAGCATTTCTCTACCATTTATAGTTTTAATTACCTTTTAAGCACGGGGTTTTGAATAGGTTTAATTTGAAGTTATTTTGAGTCACGTGTCCATTTCCATATTTTACTTTTGTATTTCTGTTAAAACCAAAACTGTAATTCTTTAGGACAATTTCAGCCACGTCTCCCTTTGTGTTTGGATTTCTTGAATGTGAACCTTTCTCTGTACAATCTTCTGAATTATTGATTGCTTTGTAGAAACGGTTGGAGCAGCAGAAACCTGGAGCCACTGTAACCCCAACCACTTTGACCACCACACCCACCAGCGCTGTGTCATCCACCCAGAAGGTGGTGGTAGGCTCCCTGACCAGTCCAGTCACCCCTGGGACAAAGGTGGTACTGGCCACCAAATTAGGTACTCCAGTGACATTCCAGCAGAACAAGAACTTCCAGCAGACATTTGCCTCCTGGGTCAAGCAAGGCCAAGGAAATACAGGTGAGGTTTGGGGTTGTGAGGACACACACACACACACAGCTGAAGCCACATAACGTACGTCAGTGCTTTGAATTTGGCCGTTGGAGTTGAAGTGGTGGTGTCTTGTTCTTTGGTGCTTCAATGGCTGGATAATTTTTGTTCCGTGCAGTGTTGCTTTTTTGTTTGTTTTTGTTTATTCTGTATGCTGTTGCTCTGTACATGCACCTCTGTAGCTTTATCCATTTTAAAAGCGCATGTCTTACCAAAACAGCACGAATTGGTAAGCGGTTGTGATTCTTAAGCATGATCGAGCTGCGTGGTCGTGTCGTGCTGGTAAATTCAGCGCTGCTGGCGCTGATGAACACCGCGGCTGCGTGTGAGCACCACTGCCACAGACGTTTCTTCGTTTGTTTTCTGCGGCGGCTCTCCTGTCCTGGCGGTGACCGTCAGTCGTGTGTCTTGCAGCCTCCACCTCTTCCGCTGCCCCAGTGGCAGTACGTAGCATCAGCACGTCTGGCCAAACGTTCCAGATGGCTGCTGCCCCAGGCCCCGTGGCCGGCAGTGTCATCACCACCAAACTACCTCTGCCCGCCAACAGCAAGATAGTCACAGTGAACGTGCCAGCCACACAAGGAGGTAGGGCAGGCCTCCACCCGCTCCGGCATGCTGTCCTTAACTAGGCCTGCCCGCACACACCAGAGCCATGGCCACTGAGTGCTATCAGTGACATGAAAGGGTTTGCCCATGTTTTTCATGGGCGTAGACTGTGGACGTTTTTTAGTAAGACAAAAGATCTCGTCACCACTCCAATATGGTATTAATGGTTGGATTAAAAAAAAATGTTTAGACTAATGCATCGACATTAATTTTTTCAGTGCTTTTGTGAGCCTGCTTTTTTGGGTCTTTTTTTTTCTCTTGTGTTTCAGCTAATGTTTTTTATTGTTCGTATACTGTTACAAAAATTGTCGGACAGATCTGACAACAAAATTTAAAACCATCTCTTCCATATTCACTCGGAAATCAACACCACCATGCAGTGTATACGTGTCTCCGCAGTTGAATTAGGAGTGGAACCCAGTGTATACGTGTCTCCCCAGTTGAATTAGGAGTGGAACCCAGTGTATACGTGTCTCCCCAGTTGAATTAGGAGTGGAACCCAGTGTATACGTGTCTCCGCAGTTGAATTAGGAGTGGAACCCAGTGTATACGTGTCTCCGCAGTTGAATTAGGAGTGGAACCCAGTGTATACGTGTCTCCGCAGTTGAATTAGGAGTGGAACCCAGTGTATACGTGTCTCCGCAGTTGAATTAGGAGTGGAACCCAGTGTATACGTGTCTCCGCAGTTGAATTAGGAGTGGAACCCAGTGTATACGTGTCTCCGCAGTTGAGTTAGGAGTGGAACCCAGTGTATACGTGTCTCCCCAGTTGAATTAGGAGTGGAACCCAGTGTATATGTGTCTCCACAGTTGAGTTAGGAGTGGAACCCAGTGTATACGTGTCTCCCCAGTTGAGTTAGGAGTGGAACCCAGTGTATACGTGTCTCCCCAGTTGAGTTAGGAGTGGAACCCAGTGTATACGTGTCTCCGCAGTTGAGTTAGGAGTGGAACCCAGTGTATACGTGTCTCCGCAGTTGAGTTAGGAGTGGAACCCAGTGTATACGTGTCTCTGCAGTTGAGTTAGGAGTGGAACCCAGTGTATACGTGTCTCCCCAGTTGAGTTAGGAGTGGAACCCAGTGTATACGTGTCTCCACAGTTGAGTTAGGAGTGGAACCCAGTGTATACGTGTCTCCACAGTTGAGTTAGGAGTGGAACCCAGTGTATACGTGTCTCCCCAGTTGAGTTAGGAGTGGAACCCAGTGTATACGTGTCTCCACAGTTGAGTTAGGAGTGGAACCCAGTGTATACGTGTCTCCACAGTTGAGTTAGGAGTGGAACCCAGTGTATACGTGTCTCCCCAGTTGAGTTAGGAGTGGAACCCAGTGTATACGTGTCTCCACAGGTGTGGTCCAGGTGCAGCAGAAGGTGGTGGGCATCATTCCATCCAGTACAGCTGCCAGTGCACAGTCGTTCTCCTCATTCCAGTCACGTTCAGTCAACATCAACATCAGGCCCAACACCAGCACCTCTACACAGCAGGTACTCTTCATGCACGCTAGCTAACATCTCCTAAATATGTTGGTGGCCATTTCAAATTCATAAACTATTATGGTTTTCTGGTTCAGACGTAGTACTGGATCAAATAAGACTTTGTGAAAGAATGAACCTAGAAGCCATTGTTGTTGAGTTAAAATGATAAATCTGTGAGAGGGAACTGTTGCCAAATGTATTTTATGTTATCTTTGATATGAGCTTTTGGACCAAGAGTCTGAATGTCAGGGTACTCTGCATTGTCTGCAGTGCATCAGCTCTGCCATAGGATTTGACATGTTGCACCAGAAGGGTTTATGCTGTCTACATATATGTACGTTTCAGGTCACCACAACTGGAACCCCGCTCCGGCCCGGAATGACGGTGGTCCGTTCCCCTCTCCAGCAGGCAACGGCTCTGGGCAAGACCATCATTCGCACCCCCCTGGTGGTTCAACAAGGTATTCTTCCTGCAAGTAGGTCTTCTGGCAAAAAAACCTGCAAACTGTTGAACTAAACTCATGATAATTAATGAGCTCTTGTAGGTGGTGAACTCCATTTGCTTCTCCTGCGTTATTTATGATGCTTGGTTTTTTACTCCACATTCCTGTTTCCAATTGTATCAGGTCAGGGCCAGCAGGTGGTAACTCAGATCATCCGAGGAGCTCCTGTGTCCAAGGCTGTGACCAGCACCAGCCCGGCCCAGGCCGGCGCAGGGTCGCGGGTCATGGGCTCTCCGTCTCGGCCGTCCACTCCAGGCCAAGCCCAGACGCCCGGCACTGCCCGGCCGCAGCAGGGCCAGGTCAAACTCACCCTGGCTCAGCTCACGCAACTCACGCAAGGAGCTCAGGTTTGTACGCGTCCTTCGGCATTTGCTTGCTGTGATCACCAACAACACTACCGTATTTCCTTTCTCCATCTTGATACTTTTTCAGTCATTTTGGGCAAGACTCTAAATTTCCTTTACTTGCTGGCGCACCCTTGTTTTTGGCCCTTGGTATGGCATGACACTGGTATTTTGGAGGAATGTCAAGCCTACACTGGATAGGGGTGTGTAAAAAAAAAAATCGATTTTTCAATTCAAATCGATCATTTGAATTATTCGATATCGATTTATTAAACCTGAGATTGATCTGGCTAATTTTCCCCGCATATGCGTACCGTTTTAACGTCTCACGTTTTATATCGCGTGACGTGCTTTAATTCCACCTTGTTTAGGTGTATGAACCCTGCAAACATGACTTTGTTCATTGCACTAAAGCGTGGCACGGGTGAAGTTTCAAAATTCGAGAGGTGTACGACCTCGCGAAGCGACAGGGCACTGGCGGAGCCACCATAATTACGTCGTTTTCGGTGCGCAGACCCTCACGCCAGTCGCGACACGTCAAGTATAAAGCTGTGAAGTTTTCTCAACAGCTGGCAATATTGTTACTGCACAAAGGAGCTGTCTCACTCCTCAACATGTTGATCAGCTCATTTTCTTGCAGAAAAATTTGACAATCTCCAAGATGTCAGAAAGCAGTCATGAATAAATCTTAGTTTTTGGACCAGATTCAGAACTATGTTCGTAAATGTTTTTGTTACATGTTAAAAAAAAACTTAATTTGCACTTTAAAGGGCTGTTCAAAACTGCTTTCAATGCCTTTTCTGGTAAAGGAGCTATGTGGAAGTGTGTGCATTAATTGATATAAAAACACTAATATTACAGTATAAACACTAATATCTTAATACATTTTCATAAAGTTTGAGTGTTCCTTGTATCATTACAACTTTCAAACTACACTTTTTATTGTAATTGAAATTTCCCTACAAGAATCGATATTGAATCGAATCGAAAATAGAATTGAATCGGGACCTTGTGAATCGGAATCGAATCGAACTGGGAAATCAGTGGTGATGCCCACCCCTAACACTGGAAACTGACTCTTCCATTCATCTTATTTCCTCATTTTGTTTATTTGCTATTCACATTAAGTGCTTATACCGTTCAGCTCTTTGAAACCTTACTTGTCTCAGCTGAATCCAACTTGCGTTCTGATACCCGTCCTGGCATCGTCATCTCCACCATTATCCTTTCCTTCTCTTCACTCTCTGAAGGGAGGGAGCCCAGGGTTGACTGTGGTGATCCAGGGCCAGGGACAGACCACAGGACAGCTCCAGGTCATCCCCCAGGGGGTGACGGTCATACCAGGTCCTGGGCAGCAGCTCATGCAGGCAGCCATGCCCAACGGCCAGGTCCAGCGTTTCCTCTTCACTCCTACCGTGTCTGCACCAGCACCGGCTGCTGCAGCACCTGCCGAACCCACACCCATCACCTCAGCTACCACCGCTGGCACCACAACCACGCCTACAGCACCTGCACAGCCAGGTAAGATTCTCCTTCATCTTTTAAAATGCGTCCTCAGGTATACAGGTTTTTTTTTTTGCCAAGGACAAAAGTAGTTCAACCTTTTTTAAAATTTAATTAAGTAGCATTAAGTAGCTAGGGCAGATTTAAGGACTCATTGAGCTGAAAATATACTTTGTGTGTGTGTGTGTGTTTCATTACTGCAGTGATACAACCTGGAGTACAGGCCCAACCTCCTACCCAGCCCTCCAACGTTCCAACATCTCCTCCTTCTCTGCCAATGTCCCAACCCACCCAACTTGCAGCTACTCCAGCCCAAACCCCAACACCTTCCTCGCCTCTCCCTACTCTGCAACCCCACCTTTCTTCTCCGCAGCCACAGGCCCCACTGCAACCACAATCCCAAATTCAACCGCAAACCCTCTCTCAACCACAGATTCAGCCGCAAACCCTCTCACTACCACAGATTCAGCCACAAACCCACTCTCAGCCACAGATTGTGCAACAAACCCTCTCACTACCACAGATTCAGCCGCAAACCCTCTCTCAACCACAGATTCAGCCACAAACCCCCTCTCAGCCACAGATTCAGCCACAAACCCTCGCTCAACCACATATTCAGCCACAAACTCTCGCTCAACCACAGATTCAGTCACAAACCCTCTCTCAGCCACAGATTCTGCAACAAACCCTCTCTCAACCACAGATTCTGCAACAAACCCTCTCTCAACCACAGATTCTGCAACAAACCCTCTCTCAACCACAGATTCTGCCACAAACCCTCGCTCAACCACAGATTCAACCACAAACCCTCTCGCAGCCACAGATTCAGCCACAAACCCTCTCGCAGCCACAGATTCTGCAACAAACCCTCGCGCAACCACAGATTCAGCCACAAACCCTCTCTCAGCCACAGATTCTGCAACAAACCCTCGCTCAACCACAGATTCAGCCACAGATTCTGCAACAAACCCTCTCTCAAATTCAAATTCAACCACAAACCCTCTCTCAAATTCAAATTCAACCACAAACCCTCTCTCAAACCCAAATTCAACCACAAATCCATTCGCAACCCCAAATTCAATCACAAACCCCATCACAACCACAAATTCAACCACAGACCCAAATTCAACCTCAAGCTCACCTGCAACCGCAAATTCAATCACAAGTACATTTACAACCCCAAATTCAACCACAAACCCATTCACAACCCCAATTTCAGCTGCAGCCCCAGCTTCAAATTCAGTCTCAACCACAGCTTCAAATTCAGTCACAGCCACAACCCCAGTCACAGCCTCAGCCCCAACTCCAACCACAACTGCAACTACAGCTTCAGCCACAACCACAACCTTCACCTCACATACATGCTCAGACCCCCATTCAGCCATCTCCTGCCTTACCTGTCTCTCATGTAGCCCAGGTGACCTCCCCTCCAGCACAGGTAGCCACTCTCTCCGTAGCCCCGCAGGTGACGCAGGCTACAGTAGCACAGGTTCGCCCTCAGCTCCAGCTTCCCGCGCAGCTCCTCAGCGTGCCTGGACTCCAGCAGCAGGTGCTCTCACACATCCAGAACCAGGTGGCGGCTCAGCTCCAAGCCCAGGGTACTCTGCCCCAACAGATCAAACTGCAGCTGCCAATTCAGATCCAGCAGCAGGGCGGTGGCCAGGTACAGACGCACCAAATCCAGAATCTAGTGACCATCCAGACAGCCAGTGTCCAGGAGCAGCTCCAGCGCATCCAGCAGCTGCGAGAGCAGCAGCAGCAGAAGAAGAAGCAGCAGCAGGAGGCTAAGAGGGAGCACGTCCAGCAGTCCAGCAGCCAGAGTGACCTCCTGCAGAAACAGGTACCTGCTCATGGGACACACACCTTTTCACATGATATATTTTTTCCAGTAAAAGTCCACAAAGAAACAACCTAAAAGCCAAGCAGTTGTTTCTCTAGTATGGTTTTGTGCTGCTCTGCCACATCTACTGTGATGAGTTGAGTTTAAGCATGAAAACTATTTGATTTGGTACTGGGCTAGTTTGGTACTAGACCTGTGTGTTTTAGCTTGAGTGAGTTCAGTTGGTGCTTGAATCAAAGGAGCATTTCAGACATGCCATAGTACAGTAACAGTAGCGTTTATCAAAGAATTTAGGTTTAGGCTCAGACATTGTGATTTGAATCAGAAATGATGCTAATCTTTCTGCACAGCTGTGAGTGATTAAAATTAAGGTCTTTGCCTAAGAAGATCCCTGATCCTCAGAGTTTTGGTTTGATCCTGTTTTAGGTGGTCATGAAGCAGAACGCAGCCATAGAGCACTTAAAGCAGAAGAAGTCCATGACTCCTTCAGAGAGAGAGGAGAACCAGCGGTAAGGGAAGCGTGGCGTTCCTTGCGTGCAGCTCCCGTTCCCCGTGTGTCGGTTTGCGCACCGAGATGATCCAGTCTGCTCTCTCTGCCCCCAACCCCCCCCGTCTGCGCATGCAGCATGATCGTGTGCAATCAGGTGATGAAGTTCATCCTGGACAAGATCGACAAGGACGAGAAGCAGGCGGCCAAGAAGCGGAAGCGGGAGGAGTCTGTGGAGCAGAAACGTAGTAAGCAGAATGCCAGCAAGCTCTCCGCCCTGCTCTTCAAACACAAGGAGCAGCTGAAAGCGGAGATCCTCAAGAAGAGGGCGCTGCTCGACAAGGAGCTGCAGGTGGAGGTTCAGGTGGGTGGAGTGCGCGCACGCCCACGTCTCTCCCGCTTCAACCCACTTTGCGCTCGGCCGTGCTAGCTTTGCCTTCCTGACGCGTGTGAATCGTGACGCGATTAAGGCGGGAGCTTTTCGGTAGCGTGACGGAGATTGACGACAAATTTTGCGAAACGTGACCGAGTTTAGTTCGGTGGTTGTTTGTAGTAAGTGCACACTTGGGAGGTCAAGACGGTCGTTAACCGCTTGTAACCGTTTGAAGTGAACTGGCAACAGCAAAAACAAAAAGCATTCACCAAAAGCCGAAAGGTCATCAGGCCGCATTCCAGTATGAAGGAGTCGTTCATCATTCTCCGTTCACCCTCTCACCTCGTTGTCCTCTCCCTCCCAGGACGAGTTGAGGAAGGACCTGAGTAAGCTCAGGAGGGAGAAGGAGAAGACCCAGACCCCCGCGTCGCAGGCAGCTGCCGTGGCCAGCAGCGCCCAGCCGGCCGTCCTCGCCGCCCCCACCGCCGCGGTGCTCTCCTCGCCCACGTCTGGCCACAAACGTAAGCGCGAAGACGACCGCGACGCGGCCTCCGCCAAGAACAAAAAGAAGAAGATGATCTCCACGTCCTCGAAGGACAGCAAAAGGGACACCAAACTGTACTGTGTGTGCAAAACGCCTTACGACGAGTCCAAGTAAGAGCCACGTGGTTACCTTTTTATTTTTTTGTTTTATTTTTGTTGATGTACTAGTGCTAGTGACAAAAATGTAGCCCCTCGAAAATGACTCGCTCTGCTCTGCTTGCAGGTTTTATATCGGTTGTGATCTCTGCTCGAATTGGTACCACGGCGAGTGTGTGGGCATCACAGAGAAGGAGGCCAAGAAGATGGACGACTACATCTGTATGGAGTGTAAACGGGCTCAGGAGGGCGGCTCGGAGGAACTCTACTGCATCTGCCGGACGCCATACGATGAGTCCCAGTATGTCGTGGCGCCTGTGCTCAGTAATCGTTATCTGGGAATTCCCATCAACTTTGGGACTTGAGGCTGTTAAATACTGCATTAAAGATGGTAACAGGATATTGCATCAAGCAATTAGATCATTCTGTTCCTTCAATCTTCCTTAGCTACTTTACACTGTGACGTGTTTTTAATAAAAAAAAGGAAAGGTCCCTCGTTTTGGTAGAGTGGTCGTTAAGAACCGGAGCGTACCCGCGTCTAAGACCTTCGCCACACTTCGGCTTTCCCGCCCGCAGGTTCTACATCGGCTGCGACCGCTGCCAGAACTGGTACCACGGGCGATGCGTGGGCATCCTGCAGAGCGAGGCCACGCACATCGACGAGTACGTGTGCCCGCAGTGCCAGTCCACGGAGGAGGCCATGACCGTGCTGACGCCGCTCACGGACAAGGACTACGAGGGCCTGAAGCGGATCCTGCGCTCCTTACAGGTGACTGGGGTGGCGGGCACCACGCGGGCACCACGCGCCCAGTAAGGTGTGTTGGATATTTGTAAAACGTTAACTGGTAAACGTCTCGTTCGTGCATCAGGCCCACAAGATGGCGTGGCCGTTCCTGGAACCCGTCGACCCTAATGATGCTCCGGATTACTACGGGGTCATAAAGGAACCGATGGGTAGGAGCTTACTCATTAAAAACAAGCACATTAAATGCTAATAATAATTTGACTTTCAGTTGTTTAACATGTAGCGTCAAGGTTTACCACATCCTTAACGGGGCACTTCATAACAAGCTGGCCAATTCTTGTGTTGGTTTTGAAGCCCATTTGGAATTAAATGGCTAAGACAGGGGTACTCAATATGTCGATCACGATCTACTGGTCGATTGCGATGGAAGTGTGGGTAGATCGCATGACGTTAAAAAGTAGGGGATGAATGACAAAAAAGATGAATGACAGGCTATCATCCATCTGCACTGACGGTTGTCTTTTGATTGACATACAGGGTAGCCAATCGGAAGCCTAAAACCCACCACTTCATACAGAATGGGAGGAGGATTTATTTCACTATATTTCACTATGTCATAAGTGCGTTTGCCTCATCGGTCAGTGTGCCGTTGCTATTACAAAGAAGGGAAACGTGGAGCAGCATTTTCAGACTGTTCAAGTATCACTTCAGGTGTCACTTCATTGTTAAACACAAGAATGTCCTTCCAAGACAGAGAGATGATAAGCATTTGTTGAAGCCGCTGATTCCTTGTTCCGAGACTTTAAAAACAAATCTGAAATATTCTCTTCAATCAAAGCTCTCCAGCTATCGAGGAATACAGTCACACAGCACTCTGAAGCCATGACCAAGGATTTGACCCAGAAACTTTGGACTGCGAGTGTTTCTCGCTACAATTAGCGATACTTTAAAATACTTTATAAATTTAAATAAATTAAAATACTTTATTTATCCTAAAAGGATAAAAGGAAAGAAAGACTACACAATATTAAATAGTAATAATAATAACTTAAATAATGATAATATAGAAGAAATACATTTGTTTTGCATTTTTATTGTCATCTTATAAGTAGCTTGCAAGCTGAAAAGGTGTGGGCACCCCTGGGCTTAGAGATGAAAGGGCTTTAAATAGACTGCTTTAATTTAAGGGTAAGAACACCAGAATTGAGTAATTCACAAAAATCTAGAATTGCAGCCTCTGGTAATTCATTTTTTTTTTCTTTCTATAAAATTGACAGTGGGTATCTTATCAATAATGGTCTGCCAGGCCTACGTAATAACGATTTTTGCTTTCGGTTTTGTCTTGCGTAATTGCAGATCATGTTCAGTGGTCACATGTGGTGATTAACATGGCTAGTGATTCCCCATTCCACAAAATAAATATCAATACCCTTAAATTAAACCTTATATTCTTACTTTAAATGCATGCATTTTTCCCCTTCAAAACCTGATGCACAATGCCAAAACCTGATGCTGTGGTTAGCTTATGGACTGCACTTAATGCTTTAAATATGGTAGGCTTGCCTCTTCTTGCCTGTTGCAGTAATGTTCTGTTCTGTGTCACCTGCAGACCTGTCTACAATAGAGCAGCGGATACAGAAGCGATTTTACAACAAATTAACAGAATTCGTAGCGGACATGACCAAAATTTTCGACAATTGCCGCTACTACAACCCCAGTGACTCACCTTTTTACCAGTGTGCTGAGTTCCTGGAATCCTTCTTTGTACAGAAGCTTAAAGCTTTTAAAGCAAGCAGGTAAGGCTGACTCGGAGTGAACTGCCTAATCCTTTGAGGCACGTTTTTGTGTGTGTGTGTGTGTGTGTGTGTGTGTGTGTGTGTGTGTGTGTGTGTGTGTGTGTGTGTGTGTGTGTGTGTGTGTGTGTGTGTGTGTGTGTGTGTGTGTGTGTGTGTGTTGTGTGTGTGTGTGTGTGTGTGTGTTTGTGTGTGTGTGTGTTTGTGTGTGTGTGTGTTTGTGTGTGTGTGTGTGTGTGTGTGTGTGTGTGTGTGTGTGTGTGTGTGTGTGTAGTGTGTTTGAAGTGTGTATCATTTTAGAACAATACTTTCAGAAGGCAAATAATTAGTTGAACAGCTTTTTATAGACCAGGCCCCATATTCACAAAGCATCTCTGCTTTATTCCACATTCATCACTTGCCACTGTGCGAGTTTACCAGTGTAAGTTAAGGAGTTACTTTAAGCTTTGTGAATATGGACCCAGGCGTGTGAGTGTGGGTGTCTAACCTCAGTTGCAGCTGTGCATGTGGTGGTACGTGCTTACATGTAGTGTAGTACTTTAACATTTATTAGTCACATGACCATGTTCTTTTTCATCCACCTCTGTCTGTCTGTGCTTCCTGCATGTCATTCATGCCACTCGTTCTTCTCTTGCAGATTGTGATGTCATGAGTGTGAAGTGTAGCTGGAATCTGTTCTGAATGGGTGGAGATTCTCTTTTAGAGAATCATGGAATTTGCTGTTTTATGAACAGCTTAATCCCCGTGTAATTTTATATTTAAATGAAGTCAATTATGTTTCTTAAGACACCCGGAAAGTGAGAAAACACCCAAATAAAAGCCAAAAATCCAGACAGATCTTCCCTGACAATCACTCTATGGCAGCCATGTTGTTAAACTATGAGTATTTGCCTTTTTGTTCTTGGGTTTCCTTGTTGCTAATGTTCATTCATGAGTAATTGTAAGCAGTGTAAAACTAGGAAAATTGGCATTTTGCATACTTGAAGATTTAAAGATATTTGTATTTGCCCAGCAATTTCAGTGATACTCACCTGGCACTGAAAAAAATATTTTGTATATTTTATTGTAAGAGATTTAGGTGTCATTTGGCTCTTTGTATGTCTGGGTGTCCATTTCAAGTACCCCCAGTCTGAGGGATCATGTTTGAGCGTTAATGTGCTCAGGACACATCTGCAACACAGATCCGTCCAACATTACATAAGTGTTTGTATATAAAAGTATGTATGGGGAATAAAATATGGTTTTATATCCTTTTGTGAAGGATTTTATGCTTTATGACCTTGGTGAGTGACTAAAATTGTAGAATTTAATACGAGACAATTTAGACATTCAGTCACTATATTACTTCAACATTTCTTTATAGTTTATAGTGAAGAAAAATAAAAAAATAATTGGATTTTCTTTGAAGGTTTTGCTTTGTTTTTTTGTTGTTGTTGTTGTTGTTTTTTTTTGTTTGTTTGTTTGTTTTTTATGCTGACCAGCCAACCACCAAAATGGGCAAATTCTAGAAACACCTTTGAGTGGCTAAAAAGCATTGTGCACATATTCTGCCAACATGGCTGCCATGTTCTCTCCCATTCCTTCAGGATGTATTTGGGTGTGTGTACGTATGTGTGTACGTATGTGTGTACGTATGCGTGTACGTATGTGTGTATGTATGTGGGTGCCTTTTTCTTTCTTCTTTTTTTTTTTTTTTTTTTTTTGCTGTGTTTTTATTTCATTTTGTCTTGTGTTGTCTGCTGTCCAATAAAAAAAACATCTAAGGGCTCTTAATTTCACTTCAGTTTGCTCTCTTTTGTATTCTGTAGGTCTCATAACAACAAACTACAGTCTTCAGCCTCATAGAATACAACCACACAGTGCTAACATGCATCCCAAAAGGATTCTGGGGGGTGGGAAAGGGTTCTTAACAACTTTGGAACTGGGCATCTTCTGTGCCTTGAATGCCCCCCCACCACACATTCTCCATTCTCTCTGTGGTCCTCTTCCTCAACCCCAACTGACGGTTCTTCCCAGTCGACCAGCATCGCACATAAACTGCAGTGTTCAAAGGGGCTTTTCTTTGACCCTGCCCTGCTCTATGACTGTGGAGTGAATTGGGAGTGGAGGAATTACTTCAAGCATTTTGTAATGATTATTACCTCAAAACAATGACTTTTGAATGGGGAACCCCCCCCCCCCACCCCACATCCTCCCTGTTTTTTAAAATCATGTTTGCATAATCCGGGTCTACAAATATCTTTTTCATAATAACAGCTTTTCACGTGATGTACAAGGACGGTTATGGATATCTGTGAGGATTAGGTCTGGACATGCCGGACTGACGGTCAGTGGGGTGCTGTGGTGCTGTGCAGGTTTCCTAAAAGGACATAAGATGTAGGAGTGACTAAAACAGCTAAAACCAAGATGAGTTGGAAGGCATTCTGTTTGTATGTCTTTTTCTTTCTTTCTTTTTGTATTACAACTGAAGAAATATTGATGTATATGAAACGTAAATAAATGGAAAGGGTAGACATCTCTTTCCCACACTGATGTACATGTCCTTATTTGATTGCTTGTTTCATGTATAGTACATATCAAGATCTTGGACTAAAGATCCTGAATAGGTTTGTCATTCATCAAAGTGTAACATCATTACAGGGCAGCACAACAGTCTGGCCTGTTTTTAAAGGCCTAGGTTGGGGAAAATGTATCGTTATGGGTCTTATGTTCAGGGTATCTCTAACTTGTTGGGCAGAAACTACCTTGCCAATAGGCTAGTATTTTCATTTCCACATAAATTATTGAGAATTACAAAGCATGTCAAAAAATATCAATGCGAACCTTTAATGTAATTTTGAAGTATACACAGGATCCCCTGTGTGGTTGGAGAATGTGCGGGTCACTCACTACGTCCTGCTGGTGTGCTCTATTTTCTAAGACTAATTTGGCTGAGAGAACAATCGCACATAAACCTCAGGGACGAAAAGAAAGTGTTTTTTCTGGTTCTTGTTCCAAAATTGAGTGAAACAGTAAAATTACATGGTCTTGTCAAACCAACGAGCCTGTAAATACTCATTTGGGTTGGGCACCATCTGTCATGTGCTCACGGATACCGTAGATAATATGCCAGATAACACATCGATTATATTGCAGACATTATAATCTAAATGAAATAATCTATAATCTAAACATCATGACTTTACATTGTTACTAGTTTTTAATGTTGAAACAACGTATCAAATCTCGCGGTAGGAAACGTTGTCCACGCCCCCTTGCGACCTGTGATTTTTCAAATCGGTCCAATCGCGCGGTGCTTTTTCTCAAACGGACCAATCGGGTCGTTCACACCGGCGATTTAAAGGTCTGTAGTGCATTTGAGTTAGTCACTTCCTTTGGAGAAACTCGGTAAGGATTCTTTTCGTGTTGCTCTTCAAATGTAGCATTAATTTTTAATACCGTATTCAAAGTTGGGGATATATGTAGCTGCATATTTTTATTTAGACATACACTCCTGCGTGTGTATGAAGTAGCCAGCTAGTAACTTTAAAAAGTATATTCTCGATTAAAGCCGATGTCATGTGAGTGTATTGTGTGTAATTATGCGGAGTTGTTTTTCCAGGTTGATCTTTTAGACGATACTCATCTTTCTACTTTTGAGATGTCTGCTGGCAACGAAAACGGTGCACGCTTGAATCAGTTCAAAAATAAAGGAAAGGATGCAAACGTGAGTAACGTGAGCTAGTTCGCCCACTCCCTTAACTCTGGCTGGTTTGGTCAAACTGGACCTCTTGTCCAGCTGGGCAACAGACTAGATGAACGAACCCAGTTAATGTTGGTTGTGTGACCTTCAGGAGCTGAGACGCAGGCGGATCGAGGTCAACGTTGAGCTTCGGAAGGCGAAGAAGGATGAACAGATTCTGAAAAGGAGGAATGTGGCCACTCTTCCTGACGAGGCCACTTCTCCCCTTCAAGAGAAAAGTCAAAACTGCCAGGTAGAGTGAAACCACATCGACTTTTACTTTCTTTAGTTTAATCTCAAGATATGCGACGAATGCACAAATCGTAGTAATTGGCTACCTATGAAGCATTTTTTAAATAATCGATACACCACTTGACCTAGCTGACTGGCTCTCTGTAAAACCAGATGTGTGATGTTGTTGCACTCCAGGCTCAGCACTGGACCGTGGAGGAGATCGTCAGTGGGGTTAACAGTAACAATCTTGAATCTCAACTGCAAGCTACCCAAGCTGCACGGTAAATAACTGCTATGATCTCATGATTATTGATGATAAAATGGATTCCGTTTTTGCTCGTTGCCAACACTTTCTTTTTTGCAAACTTAGGAAATTGTTGTCAAGAGAGCGACATCCACCAATTGACCGAATCATCAGCGTGGGCTTAATCCCCAAGTTTGTGGGCTTCCTAGGCATCACAGATTGCCCCCCTATTCAATTTGAAGCGTCCTGGGCCCTAACCAATATTGCATCTGGGACGACCGACCAAACTACTGCTGTGGTTGAAGGAGGAGCTATCCCAGCGTTCATCAGTTTGATCACCTCACCACACCCTCATATTAGTGAACAGGCTATCTGGGCGTTGGGCAACATTGCAGGTGATTTTGGAGTCTGTGACCTGTTGATCTTTTTGAAAGACTTTGATGGATTTTTTCCATAATTGTCTTTTTTGTGATGTCCACTTTTAGGTGATGGATCTGCCTATAGAGACAAGGTTATCAAGCATGGTGCCGTCGGCCCCCTTTTGAGTCTGCTTGCTGTCCCTGACCTTTCTGTGTTTGCTGTAAGTTAAATGAGTTTGATCATCTTGCAAGTTGTGTGCGAATATCAGTCCTTTACCCAGCAGGCAGTGAACTCAGAATCTCGTTGTATCATATACAATGACAATAAAATTCTACTCTACTCTACTTGTTGCACTAGATGCCATGTCAGCTGTAGGAATAACTTCTTACCACTAGGTGGTGTCGAAGCTCAAGTAGTCCTTCCTTAATTTTCCTGTCTCCCCTTTAACTTCCCAACAGCCTGGTTACCTGAGGAACATCACCTGGACTTTGTCTAACATGTGTCGTAACAAGAACCCTGTCCCGCCCCTCGAGGCAGTGCGACAGATTCTGCCTACCCTTGTCCGCCTCCTACATCATAACGATAAGGAAGTTCTGGCAGATACCTGCTGGGCAGTTTCATATCTGACCGATGGGCCCAATGAGCGGATCGAGGTGGTGGTCCAAACCGGCCTGGTTACTCGCTTGGTCCAGCTCCTCGGTTCCGGAGAACTCTCCATTGTGGTTAGTGAGCATGTCCAATTTACTATTCATAGGTATCTTATGTCTGACTGAGGCTTAAAACCATTAGCATGACTGTATAGCAAGTGATTTTTTTATAATATTTGGAATTTTATTCAGTTTACATTAGGCCTTTAGCATGAAATTGTAAAAGCTCATCACTCGTGTGTACAATCTAGTCTCCAATGTTAAACTACACCTGTCTACCACCTTCAGACTCCCTCCCTGCGCTGCATTGGTAACATCGTAACTGGAACTGATGAACAAACCCAGGCGGTGTTGGACGCTGGGGCTCTTACCATGTTCTCTGGTCTGCTGAGGCACCCCAAGAGTAACATCCAGAAAGAAGCCTCCTGGGCCCTGTCCAACATTACTGCAGGAAAGGATACCCAGATCCAGGAGGTCATCAACGCTGGTCTGGTGCCCTACATGGTGGAGGTCCTCAAACGGGTATGGTTGGGCCTCAAATGCCTCTAACCTTGGGGAGGAATTATACCAAATGTACAAATAAAGCTTTAAAGGTGCAGTGGCCATTATTTCACCATGGATGAGCTGAAGCTTTTCATTCAATTAAATTTTCTTCCCATTTATACAGGGTGACTACAAGACCCAGAAGGAGGCAGTGTGGGCAGTGACCAACTTCACCAGTGGAGGCACTGTGGAGCAAGTAGTATTTCTTGTTCAGTCCAATGTGCTGGAACCACTTTTGAATCTTCTGACTGCCAAAGATAGCAAGACTGTCCTTGTCATTTTGGATGCAATCAGTAACATCTTCCTGGTATGTCACAGTTTCTCACCAGTGTTGTATGGACAGTATGCATGCACAATCTCTATACTAGTGTTCTCTCAAAGCAACCCTTTATTAAAGGTGCCGTTGACTTATTACTGCCTATAACCTTTTTAGGCTGGTGAAAAAATTGGTGAGACTGACAAGCTTGCTTTGATGATCGAAGAATGTGGTGGTTTGGATAAAATTGAAGCCCTGCAGACCCATGAGAATGAAATGGTGTACAAGGGCTCTCTTAACCTTATTGAGAAATACTTCTCTGGAGAGGTAAGTCCATGAAACAGTCATTTGCCACCCATAAGTAACAATTAATCCTCACTTATACTGATGGGGAGATTTTTATTGACAATTTAATGTGCCAAGTTGTCCGTTTTACTTTGTGGATTTTAATACTGATTTGTAAAATCTTTCTGCAGGAGGAAGAGGATGAACACGTGGCTCCTGAAGTAACAACTGATGGCTATGCATTCCAAATCAATGAAAGCCAAGGCACTTTCAACTTCTAGATGTTTGTCCTGTTGATTGTTTTTTCCGGTTGTTTGTCCGAGTTGACCACTAACCTGTTCTGGAGAATTGTACATATGGACCTGTCTGCCTTTTTTATTACATTGTAAATAAAGTAAATAAAACTGGCTTCTTGTTGACTTCATTTTGGTTAATATGCATAATACTGGGGGGGGGGGGGGGGTGTGGAGGAGGAGACGGATGACGTCAGAGGCTTGCTGCCCCCCCTGCCCGCCCCCCCCGCCCGAACTGAACACATGCCAGTATAGCTGACCAACTCCATCAGGAGACACTTCAGTTCCTCTGCGTCTCCCACAACTTTACACAGGCGTCTCCTCGTTTAATCCGCGCTCCGATGGAAAAATAATGGACGTTGTTCGGTTTCAGTTAACTTTACAATATGTGGGTATGGCTTAAAAGATTTATCTTTCGAGTAAACCGACTGGATCACCGTACAGGCTGGCGGTGTGTGTGTGTATAGGCGGGCTGGGCGGTGTGGACATGGCGGTCTGTGTGTACATCCGGGCCACTGCGCCGTGACTCCATTATCACTTCACTGAGGGGAGTAACTGACCAGCGACCGCAGACACGAACATTTCAACGTCCGAGGGGGAGTTTCGGTCTTTAAACCCCACCACGCTGGACATCTAACGGACATGTCTAACCAAGGGGGACGGAGAAACGGACCCGTTAAGCTGCGGTTAACCGGTAAGGACGCAGGCGGCCACATCCACCCCGGGGTTTACACGCTAGCTAATCCGGCTAACCTGGGTGATTGTGAGCTGGTTGTCCGATTCACCTGCGGCTGTGAGGCGCGTTTAACGCCCCGTTAGTTTCATCCGTCTGTTTCCCTTTTCCAGTTTATTCTGATTTACCAACGTGTCGGGGTCGGTGGGACGAGTTGGTCTGCCTGTAATTAGCCTAGCTAGCTAGTGTTGGTAACTGGGCGTCTGCGGAGGGAGGCTAACGTTAGCGAGCTAGCCGTGTGGGTTCATCCGTGTGAGTGCGGCTTATACTCGGGGGCTGTTGGGGCTCGTTCGCGTGTTTCACACGGGCCAGCCAGGATCTGAGCACAGTGTGCTCTCGGTGGGGTTAGATTACTTACTAAACTGCCCCTGTTGGTTAGTTATAGCTCAGCTAGCTAGCTTGGTGGTTGGGAGTCCCTGCCCCAGGATCAGTCTGGACGGGTTAATATAAAATAGACAAGGTGACTAGTACATTTACATTATTCACTAGTGCTTTTGGCTTGCTCATTTAGAAAGGTCGTTGGGTGACTACTTTTTAAAAACCCGACATAACTAAATGGTTTTCTTTATTCCACAATTTGCGTATAACATTTCAAGACCAAAATTTTTCTTAGTTTCAACATTTGAATTCGTGAAAATGTCATCGCCGTCAAGTTTAAACCATGCAAAGGAGTTAACGTAAAACTTAGTTTTTACTGTCTGTGTTGAGCTTTTCAGCCACGTCTAACTTTTATTTTCACTGTAGAGTCTAATATTTATATTAAATGTTGCTTCTTTTCAACAAATTCATTATTCATTTAACTAGCTAGTTGTTTTAATATCGTTATTCGGGTACCTCCGTGATGTCTTTGGACTGCTGCAGAAATGTGATCAGGGTTTCTCTGCTCTCAAGTGTGTTTGGTTGGTTTGTGTTGTTTGAGTAGAAGTAGAAGAAGCATGAGAGTACATTGTTTTGACTGGAACAGGGAGATGACTGCATCTGTGTCTGATGTACATCCAGCATCAGTGCTGAGGCAAATCACAAGTTTTCCCTTTAGTTCAGAGCAGCCAAGTAAAAGATTTAATCTAGTACTGTAATCGATAGAACAAAGTAGAAAAGATAGATGGCCCACAGAAATGCTTTAGATCAGTTGAGTCATGGTGTTCAATATTACCATGCTAGTCGTTTTTTTCTACCTGTGAACATATTTCTCAGAAAGTTTAAGCTCAACCCAGCACAAAGTAATTTATTCATGAATTACAGCTTTTACATTTCAGAGCTTATCCTTTCAATGACAATGACACATCTTTTGTTCTGCGTCAAAGAGAACTGTTTTTTAAACCAAACTGCAAAATCAAGAGGGACAAATATTTGCAACTTGCAAGTGTTTGCTGACATAATGACTCTAATATCTAAAGTAAACTCTAATGTCTCTCGTGTTTGTATTGTGTAAACTGTTTTCTGTCCTTTTTCTAAAGCCTCTTTTTGAATTGTCTCTTAATTTGGAAGGACTGAAAATTAAGAGAAAGCTGTCAGCATGGCCATGGAAGTGATTGCTTGGCTGATTGATTGTCTCTTTCAGTCTTCTTACATTCATTTCTCTACTCCACTAATGCACATGTAGGCATGAGTCCAAATCTAAGACGGGTGGACTAGTGCCAGCTATGGAACCAGGATGTATAGGAAGCGTCACATGGACTGCTGAATGGCTTTACATTGTGGAATATATTATAGATGAGCCAGTGGCAGAGTTAAAGTGTTTGCATTGGATTTGTACATATCTTGACAACCACATGAACTCCCTTTGTTTCCATAGATTGTTGAGAGCTCAACGTTGTTTTTTATTCTTTCACCAAATCATTGGGTTACAGTATTTTCATATATATGTATGTATGTTCGGGTGCATGTGTTTCGGAATGTGCTGACTGTGTCAAATGCTTTATGTAGGCAACATGTCTCTTGCTCTGCTTGCCAGTGCGTATATGTTGAGTGTGTGTAATAGCTAAAAATAACAGGATGCTAAAAATAATACTGCCAGCTAAATATATATGCATATATATTCCTGTGTATGTAGCAGAGCAGCTGAGAGAAGCTGGGACACTCCACCATCACTCCACTTTCACTCCACCATCACTCCACTTTCACTTTCAGTTATGGCCACCTAATTTCTCATGGAAAAACCCCTTTGCTTGCACAGCTGATGAAGAAGTGCTGTCTGAAACGCCCAGTCCGAAACTCAGTGTACTTATATTCTTTAAGCGTCTGTGTAGATAGACAACAAAATGTTTCTGTCTGTTTGGATGTTTATTGTTATAATAAGTGATACACATGCAACCATCACACCATTTCATAACAGGAAGCAGCTATAATTTCATTAGATGGATGTCAAATAGTTGTTTCAATTGTTACTAAGTATGAAAGTAATTGCAGTAATGTAGGTGTTCACATTGTGTGTGTAGTAAAAACAACCATTAGCTGTGTCAAGCTTACTGCTGCCAAATGTCAAGACTGCATTTGACCAAACACTTCACTGTTCTGTTTAAACAGCAGGAAAAACCAAAACTAAGGCATGCAAAGGGGGGAAAAGTACAGTAATCACACGTCATTTGTAAACGATTTTCTTTTCCAACTGAGTACACTTACAGTTCCACCAATTAATGGACCAGGACTGGATTTCCTGCTGGTTCAGCTGCTCTGTGGACGGGGTGAAGGCAGAGGCAGTATAGTGCTCACAAATGCCAACGCTGTGCTGCTCACAGCCAGTCGCAGGGAGGGAGGTGTTGGTGGAGAGGCACACGGAGGCTTCTGAACATGGAGAGACCAGTGGGATGAGCCAGCGCAGGTGACAGGCAGACCCAGCTGCATCAGTAGCCCCAGGGCTGGTTTCTCATACATGTCTCCATGAAACGGATTGTCAGTTCCGGGACGAATAGCAGCCAGGATCTGTTTTAAATAAAAGGGACCCTTCTCACATCTAGACTCGCATCAAAACGATAAAGTACAAGTGCGTGGCAAGAATTGCACATTTAAAACACAGCAGCCAGTCTTGGCCCCTCAGCGAGGCTTGTGCACCAAGATAAATGATTTTTATTCGTTTAGTTATTTAGGTGATCAATTGTTTATACGTTTTGGGGGATATTCAAAATTGTGACTTTAGAAGTGCAGATATTAATCTAGAAACCCAGCCTCTCGGGCAAACCCTTTTCTTTAACCTCACGTGCAGGAGAAACACATTTTTCCACTTTGCGTTTAGCCTACGTATAGGATCCATGCCAATGCAATTTGACTGCTTAGTAACAGCCTGTTTAATGCTATCTGTTGTTGGTTGTCAAGAGATTTATTTAACTCGCTTATCAATGTAAATGGCAGTTTATCTGTTGTATTAGTTGATGTTAAGACTAGTCATCCCTCTATAAACCCTGAGAGGCCATGTAAAACCATGTGAATCGAATCCTAATAGTGAAAACACATGGACCAGAATAGCATTAGGCCATGTTGAGAAATACACCAGAGATATTACATCATCCAGTACACATACCTATTTATCCTTTTGATGTCCTTTGAAGATGGTAAGCGGTCATTGCGGTCCCCAACACCACTTGTTTCATTAAACAAGCATGATGGTTTCATTAAAAAATATTAGTTTGGCTGAATATGACACACGATGTAGCCTTTAGTGTCTTCATGGGCTACTCTGCACCTTGTTTGGTTATTTATTCATCAGTACTACTTGCCAGATCTTTTACTATGTTAATATTTTACACAGCATTCTGTGTTGGAAATGCCCTACTTCACAATGAGTGCATTACTTCTCTTCGTCTGCCAGGATGTACTCGGTAGCTTTTTTTATATTACATTGGTCCATCTGAGTTCAGGCCAGTATAAAGCGGCCCTCTCTCTAGATCAGTTTTGCTTTTTAGCAGAAGGATGTGCACGGTAACAGACACGGGGAAACCGGATCCTGGGTCTGCACTTCATAGCCACCCCACAGCCCACTAGCAGCTGTGTCAAGTCTGCGTGGCTTTCACCACAGGTCTGCCTAAGAGCTATAACGTTTGTAGACGTTTCCCGAGCACAGTCTTAATTCTCTCATTTCAGGACGGAGACCTTGAGGGCCTTGTTCCTTTCGAGTCTTGTCTGAGGCTCTCTGTAATGTTCTGCAGATGCTGAGGTGGAGTGTCTGTTGCCAACATCTGTGATTGTAAACCCCAGGTGTTCAAAGTGCTAGCTGTTGCCTTTTTGATGAGAGAGCTGCCTTTGACTCTCTCTACCTCCCTCTTCCTCTGTATACCTCCGTCTTCCTCTCTCTACCTCCCTCTTCCTCTGTCCTCTCCATTCATCTCAGATTGCTCTTGGAACTCATTTAAACGTGCCAGCTCATCGCACCTGTCAGCTTACCTGGGTTTCTTTCTTGCTTGGTTGTCCATCCTCTCAGTCAGCAAAGCAGGACAACACAAATATCTGATGGCTTTACACCCAGATCAGACAGGGTGTCCAACTCTAAGTACTTTATTCCTCGCCGTGTTTGTCAAAGTGGGGGTGATGTTTAAGACCTTTTCATTTCTATTAATTTATCCCCAAAGCCTCACAGATCCAGGACATCAGTATCTAACAGTATCTATCCTAGGTCCCTATAGAATTTCCTTTTTTTTCTAAGGGGTCTGTATGGGACATGAAAACACATTCACTGGAGAATTGGCCGGATTTCTGTGCCTGACTTTCATTCCCAAGTGTTTAGAAAGTTAGTTACATTTACAGTCAACCATGAAAAGCCACAACGAATTTAGCAGCATTGCAATGGCGGCCAAGCAGACCTGCTCACAGGCAGACCTGCTCACAGGCAGACCTGCTCGTGAATAGTGTGGTGTGTGTGCTATTCTTTCACCAATCCCAATCATTTGCTCCCAGCCCTCCTACCTCGGTGCGTCTCTTTGTAATGGTAGACATTCGAGCCGTAGACAAAACACGAGCTCCACTTGTACAGAAGTGCACACACTGGTGGTCTCCTGCAGGACCAGTGTTTACCTGTGGCAGGTACAGAAACACCCAGTGAACCGCGTTTCCTCACGCCTGCGTTGTTTAGTCTTTCTCTCAGAGAGGTGTGTGATGGTGCAGGCCTGTGGAAGTCTCACCTCACGGTGTGAAAGACCCTGTGTCTGCTCCTCTTCTAGGGACTCACGCTGCTCTTTGTGCTTCTCCAAATAGCAGGGTTTTTTAATAAAAAACCCCATTACAAATATGATTTCCAGAATATTTAGTGTTAAAGATTACATTTTAGCTGTGTAGGCCATTAATCTAATATAACTGATAACACCGTGTTTAGCCTGAGCAGACTAAGTTGCTACAACATAAAGGAAAGGGGAAAGAACACTGTAGGCAGGGAGGTTATGGACACCATCACTAGCACTGAAAACATAAAGAGTGATCGCCCAATTTTCTGACTGTCCCCATAAGCCTCAATGGACACACGTGATGTTAATGCTTGAAATGAACCATAAGCATGTAACCTTAAACTGACAATAGTCTTGTTGATCACCCTTACTGAGGTCCAGTCTGAAGGCAAGATTCTCTGCATTTCTGTAAAAATTAAAGTACAGTGCCAGTACCCTTACACTGGACATGCTGTGTTTTCCTTTGGTCAGAAAATTGCCCCAACAAGATGTGGCCCACCCATAACTACATTTATTTTGGGGCTATTCTGTCACCATAGCAATATATATTTTAAGGTTTTGGTTAAACAGAGTATTTACAAATAGGTTGTTTGACTCCAGTGGTGAGCTGTCCAGTCGCTGTGGCGGAATCGTTGTTTTTCTGCGTAGGTTACGCTCCTGATCTGTGCGTCTGGCTGAGGGGTTGGCTTCATCTTTCTGAAACTGCCTATGCGGTAAGAATTGGGTGGAAAAGTATTATGAAATCATGGTGCTTATCCCGCACTGGAGAAACACTCTTCCATCCTTCACCTGATGTAATGCACATATTCACCCAAGCTAAGGCCTGACCCTTCAGAAACTGGAAAATGTGTCTGCAGCTCTTAGGTGAATGATGCTGGCTATTCTCTCTGCCATTTGGCACGTGCTGTCACCATCTGTGCAGTCTTTGTGCAGCGTGTGATAATAAGGCAGTAACGTCTGGAGGGCCCCCAGCACCAGAGGTGGGGGGGACATACACCTTTATTCTACATAAGATGGAGTAATACAACCTTGTGTTTCACCCTCCATTTGACTGTTCTTTGGCCCTGGTGGTGGTGTTGATTGGTGTAGACACAATACAACCTACCAGCGTTCAGTGTTTACTGTGTAAAGCTGTATTTATTATCCATATTGGTCACTGTGTCGTTTCCACCGTCTGGCTTAAAGCTGCATCGGAGTTTTTTGCACTGCCAGCTGAAGTTTGTTTGCTGTCATTAATTACCTTTCTTTTAACAATGGCATCATAGTGTGGTATGCGCAATATTAATGAATATAACAAATGGATGTTAAGTTTCTTTTTTAATGTATGTTTAAAAACCCTTTCGATCAAATTTATGTATTTTATGCAGCACTAGTACCGAAAAGTTATAAACACCACAACAAAAAAGTGCCTTTACAACTCAGAATGGCTTCATAAAATTAGAGTACATTCTGTTCTGCTGCATAATGTGTTAGTAAAGACTGTCAAGTGATGGTTTGATCTGAAATATAAACTGGGAATTTGTCCTCTTCAGAGCGAGGAATGTCTTTTGCCATTAACATCACTAGGCTCACCAAACCTTCTGTTTCTGCTAAAGAGATTAGTGAACTCCCATTCCTCAACAGCTCTACTCCATTACATCATATTAGTCCAAAGAGCCAAACTGTGCTCAGAAATCACTCCAGTACCTTGTTCTTTAAGTGTGGTCTGTGACCAACTTCTTTTACCTAAAGCTAACTTTAACCAGATGGAAGAAGGTCAAATGTGTCTCTGAAGCTGGTGGCATACTGAAGTAAAATACACCATCACCATAGCTCATACATTTCATTTGTTCTAGAGGAAGAGCTGACCATTTTCTTGGGAGTTCTGAAATTACCTTCCAGAAAATAAATCTAAGCTAGTAAAATAGGAAGCTGTCAATCAACTGAAAAACTGGATAAAAATCATAATGCTGTCTAAGGTGATTTTTTTAGACGGGCTCTGTGAACTTAAAAATGGTGGGGAAAAAGTGATGTAAGGTTTTCTAAATGGTGTTCACATACGCTTATTTTTAACGGATGGAGTTACAAATTGGGTCGGTTGTTTTGTGAATTTGCAGCTAGCTTGTTCATTGTGTTTAACACACAGGCTATCAGATTGGGACGACTATTTCCACCTCTGATAAAGTGGTAGTTTCGGTGCGTACTGACTAGCCAGTATGGAATGTTACCCAACCATACAGGGTTCTTCATTTGATTTCAGTCTGGCATGACGTTGCTTTCTCTCCATAGTACCCCCACCTTTGGAACAACAACAAAAGGGATACGTCTTGTATTCCCTTGTCTTTTGAACGCTTGAGTCATCTTGGTTTTGACGTTGATAGCCCTTGAGGTCCTTGTCAGTCCATTTCGTCTAGCTAATATTTTTTTGTGGAGGTTTATGGTGGGAAACTTCTTCAGCTATGTGTTGAGGAGAGTCTACATCATTGCTTCCCATACCTTTCCACTACCTAGTGTCTTGGGCCTTCCCCATGCGATTTATGGGAGTGAGAAATAACACCCCCCCCCCCCCCCCCCCCCCCCCCCCCGTCCCGATATCTGTATAATGATTGATCTAAAAACCCCTGTTCATATCCACCTCAGTGTCCATTTCAATGTGAGGATACTGGCAAAAGATTTATACCCTCTGCATTTTGGTCCACTTAGCCAAACTCATCAGACTCGTAGGTAAACCCTCTGTGCCACTGGTTGCATACTACTGTAACACTTTTTGTGTAAGCATTTGCCATACTAGAGTTGCTACCAGATAAGCCCCCATGGTGAGTAAAAGCTCTTATGCATCTCACGTTTTGTAGCAGTGCAGCACTGACTCTACAGACCGTATGTTCAAGACAGGAGTGTGAGGAGGAACCTGTCAGTCAAACTGAGAACACCACCTCCAGATTGATATTGTACCAAGTTAATAAAATATTGTCCCAACATGAGAAACAGAACGATCTGTACCTTGATAACGGAAAGGTAAATAATCAGAAGATGGAAACCAAATGCAATGACCTCTATGTAAGTTTGTAGGGTAGTGTTTAGCTACTTCCTTCAGAAGCTTATAATGTTATTCAGCGTCTCTGCTCCTCACTGGTGACTCTGACCCAGTTCCTCTCTGTCGCCACACTGTCCCGCGTAAGATTAGGGCATATCCTGAGTCAGATATGTGACCTCAGACAGGCGGGACATCGAGCAACAGTCCCTGCTAATGAGTGACTGAGCGGGTAGGAGGAAAAGGCTTTTATGAAGGAGAGTAATCTGGGTGTGCTGGATGAGGAAGCAGACCTGAGATTAGACCTGGGGCTGCTAGTCTCTCTCTCTCTCTCTCTCTCTCTCTCTCTCTCAAGAAGGCAGTAGGGAAGAGCAGCAAGGGTAGAGGAGAAAGCCTTTTTGTTTTTAGAAGAATAACGCTGCAAATGAGACCTGCAGTCCACTGAGACACCTCGGTCTGTTCGAAGGCCCTGAACTGATAACCAGTGAATTGCCTGGTCAGAGTTTTTACAGTTTCAACAATATCACAATTGGGTCAAATGTCACTGATTTTATTTTATGAACAGCTGGAGGAGAACAGGGGAGAACATTAAACATCCTCTTTTTCCAGGACCTGCTGTTGTATTAAATTATTAGGTGCCATGTTTCTAAGCTAAAAAATAAAAAATCCATCCTTGATGCCGAATATTTTATCTTCTTGGACATATCAGAGTTTGAACCATCTCAGAATCTTGACAACTTGGAGAGTTACGTAGTTGGAGAGGCTTCCATCACAAACTCCGTGATGATTTTACATGAGTTTTAATGAGCTGGGAAAGTTCTGACTTTACCTCACGTTGTTGTCCCACACCTCCACACCCTTTCAGATATCACACAGCATGGAGTGGACAGCTAACCACTAACCCTACAACAGATACCCCCATACCCCTTTGCACCATGTGAACTGTTTTCCACACGGCCATCTCGCATGTCACCTTTGCTGGATTGTGTGTGTGTGTGTGTGGGAGAGAGAGTGCTTATAGTGGTCCTTTGTGGTCTCACTAGTAGAAATTTAACCTCTCAAGGTCCATGGTGACTCCTGTGCTAGACACAAAAGATAAAAGTTTGTCAAGTCTCTATTTGAAAAATTTCTATTTGAAAATTATTTACAGCATTTTATGCACAATACTACAAGATATGTAAGTTAAGAAATAAACAATTTAATGATCATTAGTTGGGTAAACAAGAGAAGTCACATGTGAAGTCACATATACACAGGTGTGCAATAGCATAACGTCACCGGAGACTGTAGTGTGTGAACTTTGACCTTGCTCTCGCCGTGCTGGCTGTCCGTCTGCTCTGTTGAGCCGAGCGTGTCCAGAGTCCCTCCGGCCCGGCCCGGTGCACGGGGTCAAGCGCTGAATGTGAAACACGCCGGCACAACACACAGAAGCTTCTCTCTTCTCACGCCGGCCATGTGACTTGTGCCTGCCGTTGCCATGACGACCCTGCCCTTCTGCTTGGCTGAGTAGCACTGGGTAACAGATACTTGCAGTCGTGTGTGTGTGTGTGTGTGTGTGTGTGTGTGTGTGTGTGTGTGTGTGTACATATATACATGGAAGGTGAAGGTAACGGTGGTTCCTGTGGTAATAGGAGAACTAGTGGCTTTGACCCCCAAACTGCAGGAGTGTCTCCAGCAGATCCCAGGAACAACATCTGACATCTCCGTCCAGAAGAGTGCAGGCCTGGGATCAGCTGAGATACTGCACAGGACCCTCAAGCTCCCACACCTCTGCTAGTGCACCCGAGCTTGACGGAAACAGACTGCTTGAAAGGGCTAGAGGGGAAATTTATATTAAACTATTTATATTAAACTACATTTTTTATTCAGCTTGAAGTGTTTGGCTTCTTCGTTGGCTGTATTTGGTTTTAATGTATATGAGTGACAGTGACAGTGTACAGGTTGTCCTAAAGCAATCCTAGTACTATTTTATGTTGGGTTTGGGTCAAAGCTGAAGCCATTTCGGTTTCTCTGATCTACCCAACCCACGTCAAGATATCGCTACGTTCTTTAGGCCGCTCCATCTGGACTACGTTAGCGCTCCCACCGTCTGTGTTTGAAGGATTGTGTGAAGGATTTGAAGGTCCTGCCCCAACCAGTAAAAATGAACTTGATGATCCAGCCTCGCGGGATTTAACCCACCCTGTTTCTTCATGACCTGGAAGGCTTGTGTCAGCACCATCTCTCTCCCTCCAACGTCCTCGCTGCCCCCGTCTTTGGAGAGCAGCGAGCGATGCACTTCGTCACGGCCCCACCCGTTTGTCCGCTACGCAGAGACGGAGCGTTAAGAGCGAGGAACCGAACGCCCGTGCCTAATGGTTCCGCGTGCCGATAGCGATCACGCCGCGCTTTAACTCTGCGTTTGTTGGGAGGTGTTGTGTGGTCTGATCGTTTGGCCCGGAGGTGTTTGGGAGGTGTGAGGACGTGGAGCAGAAGCTCGGGGTGGATCACGCTGCAGTGGGTCTCCACTCAACAGGCTTTGCTTAGTCTTATTTTGACAAACGGATTTGCTATGGTGAAGTATTTTTCGACTGGAAGATTTCAACACCTTACCTGTTTTTTGTGTTTCATTCATGTATGTGTTTGTCCAAGTCGCTAGAAGTTTGAGAGCTGTATAAAGATGTCTGTGTGTGTTTTTAGGGTGTGTTAAAACATTTACATTCACTGATAAAAGCTTTCTTTGACACTAGAAAGCTTCCTTTTCATTCTCAAAACATCCTGCCCAAACACAGTTGGCTTCATTCTGAAACCAGTTTGATTCAGTATCCTTTGCAAGACATTTCTGAAACATTTCACTGCTTGTGCACACCACTTAGAGAAGCCCAAACCATATAATTACCCTCACATGCTTCATATAACTTTATATTGTATATCTTCTCCCTTTTCTGCCATTGGCCATGTTGTACTCGTGCCACTATGTGGTTTATCCAGGCGAACTGTCTCCAGTGAACAGGCTAATCATCTTGTTTAACCAGACCCACAGATTCCATAAAAAAGGTATGTCCTTATTTAGAGAGTTGGCCAAGTTTCGACAACAAGCGCGTATAGCCAGCACACTTTTGAATCGAAAGTAAATGTGCCGTTACAGACATTTGCACCCCCCCCCCCCCCACACACACACACACACACACCTCTTCACACCTCTCTCCACCTCCTCGCTGCGGTGAGGCAGTGTGAGGGAACCTGAGAGTGTGGGGCTCTTCCACACGCTTCCTGGGACGTCTCACTCGGCACTCGGGGAAAACACCAGCCCGGCGACGCTGCTCGCTGGTATCTGCCCGGCCCGTTTCACGTCTCGCCCGGCTGGCTGCGTGATTCACTGGGAGGAAATAACATGCTTCCTGTTCAAACACCCTCTGGTGGGCCGGGCACTCCACACGGAACCAACTGGACTTGCAGTCAATATAATATTACTGATGGGAAAGTCTTCGCAGCGGGACGCTATTAATGACACTGATGGTTCTCAGTCTCTCGAACGCTCCTCACACACACACACACACACACACACACACACACACCAAGCTCTGTCCAGTGTGAGGTCCTCGTCATCGGCGTGGCTCATGGTTGTCTGAGGGGAAGCCCACGGGGAGACTGGCTCTCGCCCCTGACCACTTTCCTTCCTGGCGTCAAACGTCTCTCTCACGCACACACACACACACACACATTCATATTCACTCTGTCTGCGCTGGCTGCTTGCAGCCTCCGTGTCTTAATTTAGCCCGTGGGGGCAAAGACATAAAGTCCCAAACGTTTTGATGCGTCCCGCACGTATGTATTCCCACCGAGCTGAAATCTGCATTTCTAGTGGGAGGCTGAAACCCTCGGGGCCTGTAAGATCAGAACCAGTTCTAGTTTGCTCCAGTTCAGCTGGAACCAGCAAATTCTTTTGTTGTTGTTTTGTTTTTGTTTCACTAAAACGTCTCTCACAACAGTACACTACGGGTGTTCACCAGGAAGCACACGCGCACTAGGCCGTGTTCTGGTGCCACACTATGGCACCAGATATGCCATACAGTATATTTTCATATCGCACAGCATTACTTAAGTCTTTCTAATATCTTTGTTAAGAAGAATGGATGTCATACCTTTATCTGTTTTAAACCAATCAAAATCCGCATCCAAAGGGAAGCAGCCAATGAGCAAGTCCTCCGACAATCTCGGTACATATGGAAATGTCAGATGGTTGGTGAGCGCAGCCAGACTGCTTAGTGAGTGTGTAGTGTCTAGTTGAGCTGCACAACAGACTGGGAGACACGCGCTCTGGGATTTCAGTGTGTGAGAAGGTCTGTTGCTGACTGAGCCCATGCAGAGGAATCACTCTTAATTTGGCAGAACTCCTAAGATTAAATAACATGTTGTTTGGTTTAAAAAAAGCTACAAACATTGTAGCTCAGGTACATCAGAAATGTAGTTTCACTACAGGCTACAAAGACGAAAAGTTTCTTACACTTTTCCATAAATGATTGTGCTTACTGAGTCTTAAGGGAGTCATCAGTCCTGTTTCCAACCCACTGCAACAACGCAGCTTCATAAAATGATGGATTAAAAATATGTTGTTAGATTAAGCCATATGATTATTATTTGGCGAATGAATTTGAGTTGAGAGTGAGAGTCCTCACAGCAGTGTTCACTCTACTGGAGTTGGAGAGTGAGAGTCCTCACAGCCGTGTTCACTCTACTGGAGTTGAGAGTGAGAGTCCTCACAGCCGTGTTCACTCTACTGGAGTTGAGAGTGAGAGTCCCCACAGCAGTGTTCACTCTACTGGAGTTGAGAGTGAGAGTCCCCACAGCAGTGTTCACTCTACTGGAGTTGAGAGTGAGAGTCCTCACAGCAGTGTTCACTCTACTGGAGTTGAGAGTGAGAGTCCCCACAGCAGTGTTCACTATACTGGAGTTGAGAGTAAGAGTCCTCACAGCAGTGTTCACTCTACTGGAGTTGAGACTGAGAGTCCCCACAGCAGTGTTCACTCTACTGGAGTTGAGAGTGAGAGTCCCCACAGCAGTGTTCACTCTACTGGAGTTGAGAGTGAGAGTCCTCACAGCAGTGTTCACTCTACTGGAGTTGAGAGTGAGAGTCCTCACAGCAGTGTTCACTCTACTGGAGTTGAGAGTGAGAGTCCTCACAGCAGTGTTCACTCTACTGGAGTTGAGAGTGAGAGTCCCCACAGCAGTGTTCACTCTACTGGAGTTGAGAGTGAGAGTCCTCACAGCAGTGTTCACTCTACTGGAGTTGAGAGTGAGAGTCCTCACAGCAGTGTTCACTCTACTGGAGTTGAGAGTGAGAGTCCCTCACAGCAGTGTTCACCTCTACTGGAGTTGAGAGTGAGAGTCCTCACAGCAGTGTTCACTCTACTGGAGTTGAGAGTGAGAGTCCTCACAGCCGTGTTCACTCTACTGGAGTTGAGAGTGAGAGTCCTCACAGCCGTGTTCACTCTACTGGAGTTGAGAGTGAGAGTCCTCACAGCAGTGTTCACTCTACTGGAGTTGAGAGTGAGAGTCCCCACAGCAGTGTTCACTCTACTGGAGTTGAGAGTGAGAGTCCCCACAGCAGTGTTCACTCTACTGGAGTTGAGAGTGAGAGTCCCCACAGCAGTGTTCACTCTACTGGAGTTGAGAGTGAGAGTCCCCACAGCAGTGTTCACTCTACTGGAGTTGAGAGTGAGAGTCCCCACAGCAGTGTTCACTCTACTGGAGTTGAGAGTGGAGAGTCCCCACAGCAGTGTTCACTCTACTGGAGTTGAGAGTGAGAGTCCTCACAGCAGTGTTCACTCTACTGGAGTTGAGAGTGAGAGTCCCCACAGCAGTGTTCACTCTACTGGAGTTGGAGGCCGTGGCTGTCAGTTGTTCTGCAGACTGTGTTGAGCGTTCGGCCTTTTGAAACGGCGTCGCAGACGTCCTCCCTCTTTCTGCAGGCCGCGAGGACCGTTGAGTGGTGCTGTGAGGCTTCAGAGGGCCCGACCCAGAGGGCCCGTCAGCACGCTGATCCAGTCCACCGCCATGTTGGTTTCACCAGAACCCCCACAGCACTCTTCCCTGCTGACTTTAGGCTGTCTGCTGTTTCCTGTTCAGAAGGGAAAGAGATTAAAGATGGAGTGTTTATAGGAAAGCTCACTAACCCCCCCTCCACCCATACGCGCGCACACACACACACACACACACACACACACAAGCTGTGAATAATTAATGGAAGAAGCAAACTCTAGGGCAAGGTGCTGAAGCTCCCTCTCAGGGGCTGTGTGTGTGTGTGTGTGTGTGTGTGTGTGGTGTGTTGAGGGGGGGTGTCTGACTGGCATTCACAGAGAGCAGGCAAGAAAGAAATGCACTCCAGATGTTTGAGTGATGAGGTGGGTTTCACTGGAACAGCACACATTCCCAGGGATGTTTGTGGAGGGAAATTCTTCCTGGTGTGTGGAGCAAGCGTGTGCACTCCTCCACACATCCTCCCTCGCTCCCTCCCTCCCTCCACAGCGGCCTACGTGTGGGCACCAGTGCCCGAGCGCGTGGGGCGTGGTCCGTCTGCACGTAGGTGGAGGTGTACGGCACCGCAGTGGACGTAGGTTACGTGTGCGCAGATGTTGTAGGCCGTTTCCGTATGGGTGGTGGAGATGTGTGTGTGGTAGTGGGCGTAGGCTGTTTATATGTGGGTGGAGATGTGTGTGTGTGGTAGTGGGGCGTAGGCTGTTTATATGTGGGTGGAGATGTGTGTGTGGTAGTGGGCGTAGGCTGTTTATATGTGGGTGGAGATGTGTGTGTGGTAGTGGGCATAGACTGTTTATATGTGGGTGGAGATGTGTGTGTGGTAGTGGGCGTAGGCTGTTTATATGTGGGTGGAGATGTGTGTGTGTGGTAGTGGGCGTAGGCTGTTTATATGTGGGTGGAGATGTGTGTGTGGTAGTGGGCGTAGGCTGTTTATATGTGGGTGGAGATGTGTGTGTGGTAGTGGGCATAGACTGTTTTATATGTGGGTGGAGATGTGTGTGTGGTAGTGGGTGTAGGCTGTTTATATGTGGGTGGAGATGTGTGTGTGTGGTAGTGGGTGTAGGCTGTTTATATGTGGGTGGAGATGTGTGTGTGGTAGTGGGCGTAGCTGTTTATATGTGGGTGGAGATGTGTGTGTGGTAGTGGGCGTAGGCTGTTTATATGTGGGTGGAGATGTGTGTGTGGTAGTGGGCATAGACTGTTTATATGTGGGTGGAGATGTGTGTGTGGTAGTGGGTGTAGGCTGTTTATATGTGGGTGGAGATGTGTGTGTGTGTGGTAGTGGGCGTAGGCTGTTTATATGTGGGTGGAGATGTGTGTGTGTGGTAGTGGGTGTAGGCTGTTTATATGTGGGTGGAGATGTGTGTGTGGTAGTGGGCGTAGGCTGTTTATATGTGGGTGGAGATGTGTGTGTGTGTGGTAGTGGGCGTAGGCTGTTTATATGTGGGTGGAGATGTGTGTGTGTGTGTGTGGTAGTGGGCGTAGGCTGTTTATATGTGGGTGGAGATGTGTGTGTGGTAGTGGGCGTAGGCTGTTTATATGTGGGTGGAGATGTGTGTGTGGTAGTGGACATAGGCTGTTTATATGTGGGTGGAGATGTGTGTGTGTGGTAGTGGACGTAGGCTGTTTATATGTGGGTGGAGATGTGTGTGTGGTAGTGGACGTAGGCTGTTTATATGTGAGTGGAGATGTGTGTGTGGTGGGCGTAGGCTGTTTATATGTGGGTGGAGATGTGTGTGGTAGTGGGCGTAGGCTGTTTATATGTGGGTGGAAATGTGTGTGTGTGGTAGTGGGCGTAGGCTGTTTATATGTGGGTGGAGATGTGTGTGTGGTAGTGGACGTAGGCTGTTTATATGTGTGTGGAGATGTGTGTGTGTGTGGGTAGTGGGCGTAGGCTGTTTATATGTGTGTGGAGATGTGTGTGTGTGTGTGGGTAGTGGGCGTAGGCTGTTTATATGTGGGTGGAGATGTGTGTGTGTGTGGTAGTGGGCGCAGGCTGTTTATATGTGGGTGGAGATGTGTGTGTGGTGGGCGTAGGCTGTTTATATGTGGGTGGAGATGTACACGTGGGTAGTGGGTGTAGTTTGACGTGTATGTGGAGGTTGTGTAGGAGCTAGGGTGTGTGTGTGTGTATGTGGGGTGTGTGGGGGGGTGTGTGTGTGGGGTGTGTGTGTGTGTGTGCGTGTGTGTGGGGGACGTGCGTGTGTGGGGGGTGTGTGTGTGTGTGGGGGGGGGGGTGTGGGTGCGTGTGTGTGTGGGGTGTGTGTGTGTGTGTGTGTGTGTGGGGGGGGGGGGGGGGGGGGGTGTGGGTGCGTGTTTTGGGGGGGGGGGGGGGGGGGGGGGGGGGTGTGTGTGTGTGTGTGTGCGAGTGTGTACATACATTGCTAGGAGTTGTTCTCCTCTTCACCCGTGCCTTCACTCATGAAGAGCCTGTTGTGTACGAGCCCTTTCCTCACCACACACCCCCGTGTGAAGCACCCAGCACGGCTGAGGGGGTGTGGCCTTCCTCCGTACGGGCGTACGGCCTTTGTGTGTTTGGGTTAAGTAAAGTCTGCTCCTCACCTGCATGGGTGTGCTGAGCCTGCCCCTTTACCATTTCATCTCTCTCTTTCTCACAACACACACACACATACACACGCACGCACACACACACACACACGCACGCACGCGCGCACACACACACACATACACATACACACACACACACACACACACACACACACACACACACACACACACACACACACACACATACACACACACACACACACTTTACTGTCTCCGATTCCTCGAGGGCTTGGCGAGCTGCTCTGTTTTGGTTGAGCTCAAATGCCTCTGTGTTCCTGACATTTCTCTGCCCCCTTCCTGACATCACCCTTTGGCACTGTGCCTGTGTTGTTTGTTTGTTTGTTTGTTGTTTGTTTGTTTTCAGTCTCTCCATCTAGACTCCATCTTCTTCTGTCTTGTCTTTTATATTTGCCTGGCCGTCCCCCAGAAGTGTCCGTGGAGTGCTGCGTGTGTGGTGACCTGTTGGTGACCGCGTGCGTCGCACGGCTGGAGTCTCCAGAGCTCTTCGCCCGCGTGCACTAAACAAGCTGCAGGCGTGAGCCTCTCGGCCTGCCGCCCCACTGCAGAACCGGGCCGTTGCTTTAGCTCGTGTCCGGACAGCAGGTGGCTGTTTGAAAGCTCAAAACGTCTGTGCCTTAAAGCCTGGCCTAGTCTGACAGCAGAGCGGTGCATGTACTGTTCAGCAGATGTGACGTTCATTAGAAGTTCTGCATGTTGCTAGCTGTGTGTGTGTGTGTGTGTGTGTGTGTGTGTGTGTGTGTATGTGTGTGTGTGTGTGTGTGGTGTGTAAGGCCGACAGGAGCGGGGCTACGGGACCACTCCCCCGCCTCCCTGGAGCCAGTCATGCATATTTAAAGCGGCCCGCTGCAGCCCGAGCTCATAGTGCCAGACTCAGCATCTCCTGACCCATATACAGCCCACCAGTGGCCAGCTTAGACAGCACTGCCTTAATCACAGCGGCGTTAAACACGCACATGGCCCTCTGAACTGGCTTGAGTCTGCAAATATCTGTTAGTAATGTGTTTTGTTTTGGTTTTTTTCTTCTTAACTGGCTTTTAATGTTTTTGTTTGTTTGCTTGTTTTAAAAACTTTAATCTTGGAAAGCCAATGAAATGAAACCCTTCTGTTTTCTTTGCAGTGCTGTGCGCGAAGAATCTGGCAAAGAAAGACTTCTTTCGTAAGTATCCCCAGAAAGCTGGAGTGATGTGGGGGGGGGGGCAGAACTCTCTATTTTGGGAGGCCTGTGTAAATGGACTTGGTGTTGTAGAGTCGTCCCGCCTGTTTGAAGTGTGCCGAGTGAGATAAGTATGCTGGCCCATGAGACACGAGAAATGTGGGTCAGTGTGAGGAGATAAAGCACCCCGACACACACACACACACACACACACACACACACACACACCTGCGCGCTCACACACACCTGCACAAAGAAAAGCATAATCTGTCTCCGTCTCATCTCTCTAGTCTCTCCAGCACACAGAGCATTTGTGTTGATGGAGAGATGCATGATTAGATTAGCCGGTGGGGGGGGGTGTAAGGGGAGGAGAGAGAGGAGGTGAGGGGGGAGGGGCAGAAACGCAGTAACCCCAGGGCTGAGAGGCCCGTCTGCTGCTGTTTGGACTCTAAGTCTGGAAGTAACAGGTTGTTAGGGGTCAGTGACACAGGCTAATTACTGCATTCCTGACTTAGAATCGTTAGACTACAGGTGTTTTTAGCCAAAGTGGTGCGTGTGTGCACGTGTGTGTGCACATGTGTGTGGGCGTGGTGTGTGACGTGTGCGTGGCGTGTATGTGTGTGTGTATATGTGTGTGTAATGTATTGTAATCCCTTCAACAGGCCTTCCTGACCCCTTTGCTAAAGTAGTGGTGGATGGATCAGGACAGTGTCACTCCACAGACACTGTGAGAAACACCCTGGACCCCAAATGGAACCAACACTATGACCTGTAAGTGCTGAACTCACACTGGCATATCTCTCTCTCTCTCTCCATCTCTCTCTCTCTCTCTCCATCTCTCTCTCTCTCTCTCTCTCTCTCTCTCTCAGTGGTAGATGTGTGGAGCAGGCTCCATAGATACATTACAATGTTCCTCCATCACTCAGAGACGGGTGTGCTAGCGGAGTTGGGGCGGGCACTATAAATAGCGGCCTTTCCCCAGGCCGGCCTCTCAATGTCATTCCCCCCCCCCCCCCCCCCCCCCCCCCCCGAGTCCTAAAAGAGAAAGTGTGTGTGTACGTTAGAGTGAGAATTAGGGAAGGAATACGTGTCCCACCAATGGGGCTGACGGCCAGAGGAAGCACGCGCCCTGGTTTTGTTTGGTTGCTGGGGCGATGGAAGGCTCCACCCATCGAGTGTCCCCAGGAGCGCCGAGCGAGAGCAGAAACTCCATTGCACACGCACAGAGAGCACACGCACAGACAGCACACGCACGGGCCCGAGCTCACGTGTGTAGCATACATACGGGCCCAAGCTCACGTGTGCAGCATACGTACGGGCCTGAGCTCACGTGTGTAGCATACGGTACGGGCCTGAGCTCACGTGTGTAGCACACGTACGGGCCCGAGCTCACGTGTGTAGCAT
>NW_027506884.1:1117318-1119818 GCF_052324685.1 Brachyhypopomus gauderio
CATGCATACACACAACTCTACGCTCACGATTTCTCTCCTCTCTGAATCTGCCCAGTTTCTGCTCGACCCTGTCTGCTTTGTTGAATCCATCAGAGCTGCTGTCTGCAAAGGCACAAATTTATTTTCCAAACTTTATTTATTTTCTCCTGAGAGAGAGAGAGAGAGAGAGAGCAAAGATGGAGAAAGAGAGAGAAAGTGAGAGAAAAAGAGGAGAGATGATGGAAGGTCCTGCAGCAGTAATGAAGTTTAAAGGGGGACGTTGGCTGTGTTTCTGCTGCAGCTCCTCCAGACCAATCAGGTCTGAAAAATACAAGAACCAACCTTCTTGATTTGGTGTTGTCTGTTCAAAATGTTTTACTTCTGGTAATTTCTCCTTTTTGTTGTAACGTTTGCAGCGTATTTTTCTGAAGAAGTAAAAATATGACCATGGAGCTCTCTCACCCATCACAGGAAAATTAACATCTCTCAAACACAAGACAGTTTGTTGTTGGAAACAACATCTAACCCCAGAGTCTTAAGACATGGATGACTCATCTTCTTTTGACCACAGTGACACTCGATGCGTGTGTGTAAGCAAAGCAAACTGCAAAATTTTGTTCACTATCCTCACTAGTTGAAAGATTAGTAATAAATGTTCTTATATAAATAAAAAAGCTTGAACAGTATTGTATGGCAGTGCCACATTCACACATGACTATATGAAAAATGTAGCCCCTTTTATCTTGTTTTAAATGATGTAGAATGTGAATATGTGTGTGGTATTACGTCAGATTGTAACGCAACACGCGCTGCTGATCGAGGAGGCGGACACATGCTGAGGAGAGCGAGATTTATTGAAGGGAATTCCAAAATCAGGGTCAAACAGAAAAGCAGAGGTCAAGTCCGATAAGGAGTCGAAACAAGAAACATAGAGACATAACTGAATGATATACTTGAAATAAAACACGGGTAGAACGCAGAACAAACGAAACAAACAGGAAACAGAAACACAGAGCGACTGAGCAGTGAAAACGAGAAGCACTCACAGAACTGGGAACACAGAATAAGGAACACGCTGGAATACATGAACACAATCACCGACACGGAGGAGAAATACAAAAGGGGTTTAAATACACAGAACTAAACTAGACACAGGTGGAGACACTGATGACATGGGCGTGGCAGACGGAGGGAAACCATGGTAACAGACACGCAGGGAACAACACAGACACGAGGAGCAGGAACCCGAAGTGACAGCTAGAGGGGGGGGAGCCCTATGTGACACACATCTCACATGTTGGGAGTAGTGATGCTGGAATTGCTGTCCATGTAGAGAAGTTGCTTCTTAGAGATCTTAATGCCCTGAATTTGTTGATGATGATGGTTGTTAATGATTGTTGTTGATGGTTGTTGTTGATGGTTGTTGTTGATAATGGTTGTTGATGATGATGATGGTTGTTGATGGTTGTTGTTGATGGTTGTTGATGATGGTTGTTGTTGATAATGGTTGCCCCCAGTGCTGCATGCGAAACCTACAACAGCCCTGCAAATAATAATAATTATTACTATAACACAAATCAGAAACCACTTGTTGTTTAAGGTGTGCATCAGGGTTCAGTTCTTGTCTCCTTTTCGTTATGTTGTCCACATCCCTGCATGTCTCTCTGAAGTCCTTCACTCTCTGAACCACCCTCCACCCTCAGGTCCTTCTGGCTGAATACCGCGTGCACTGGGCTAGCACACAGCAGGCTCTCCTCCTGTTCACTTTATTTTTGGCAAGTATCCTCGCAGATGGACATGTTAAACATAGAAAAACATCCTTCAGAGATAAAACCCCACATGACCAGACATGATTTCCATGCCTTAAAACTATGTTCTCTATGTCAAATAGATTATCCCAATTCAGCCCCAATTTTGTTAATGATGTGTAAACTTAGGCTTGACTTTAAAGTACTGTATAGCTGTATATGTGGATCAGTGGCCCACAAACGCAACTACAAATGACAAATGAGAAGGGGTTAGAAAGCTATGGACCCTCATCCCTCATAATATAAATCGCAAATCTGATTGGTCAGATTTTCCTGTGATTCTGCTAATAGCCTTGCATTATAGAACCCTTCAAAATATTGAGAGAAGGTAGCAAGCCACTGAATATCTTTGTTTTTTATTTTACTCATGAAATATTGATTTTATTCTTGAAATATGAAAAATCATTTTTCAATTCACCTTTTAATTACCCCTTCTCTGAAAAGTGGGACTCAACCCCACGCCACTGGCGACGGTATCTCTAGGTTAATTAGATTTGAATGGGTAGCATTATTGTATGCTCTGTGAAAGGCTGGCCAAAACTGTCATCTTGATCATCCTTTCTTATGCACTGTATCATTAGTGCTAATAAGAGGCTTTTCTCTTCACTACCAGGGTCAGGAAGTGCAGGCATTCTTCATCATTCTTACATCATCAGTCTGTCTAGTTGGGGTGGCGGTGTGTATGAATGCGATGATGATGATGTTGCTGGTCA
>NW_027506884.1:1124818-1164818 GCF_052324685.1 Brachyhypopomus gauderio
TCCTCAGGGCACAGATAGGACACATCCAAACAAAAAGGCATAGGGAAGTTGGAAGCGGTTCTCCTCACACACACATACACACACACACACACACATACACACACACACACACACACACACACACACACACACCCTTTATGAGAAGGGTGTCAGTAAACGTGAAATATACAGCACCTGCTGCTGGATCTCTGTCTGCTAAGGCAAACTGAGAAAGACTCAGTCAATCAAACACAGAGCACACAGACCGGTTCTTCAAGATTCATCTGATCAAATACTGATTCCCCAGACAAGCATCCTATGAAAATTGCCGTTTGGTGATCTGTGAGAATCTCCACAGATCTTTGCTTCTGACACAGTTTATTTGATTCTCGTCCTGATCAGACCAAGGTCGGGTTTGGATCAGTTTGGATATTTCAACTCCTGTTTAAAGTTTAGAAATGAATCACATTAGTGATTCAGTGAGGAAACCAAACAACACATAACACATTACTCCATGAATGATTCGTTTGAGACAAATGTCCCTTTACTATTATGATCCTAAATCTGACCCAAACTCAACCAAGCACACAGTTCAAACACAATCTGAGCAAGACTGATTCAAATGCATGAAAGACAATTACTCAAAGTAAGTTAAACAGAAAAACAGAGCCATGACCCCACCTGAGCCAAGCACTGAACACAAACCCTTACCTATACTCAGACTCAACTAATTGAACAAAGAGCACAGATAGAACCTGGCCCACAGATCGAACCAGATAATCAAGCACAGAGCAAAATCATAAACTGCCCCTGACTGAACTGCTCACACATGAGGCACACGCTCATCCTTTCACAAATCCACCACCTGATCTGACCTATTAGGCAAAAGGTCTGCAAACCAAACGCAATGCGCAGACTCATGCAGGTCCACTAGAGGGTGCTGTGACACCCAGCTCAGCCTCAAGGTTCTCTGGTTCATTAATTGATTTCATCCAGCATAACTTTTATGCATTAATACTCTTTAAATAGATCCTTATCATATGTTATGTGACCAAACGGAGGACAGTGTTTGTGATGAGATAAAGACCTTTTCAGTCACTGACCACAAACACTCTTCGTTGGTTCCACTTCAGCCACGCCCCCTCTAATCCATTATCAAATCAAATCATGACCTTTTCAGTGAGTGGACACTTGAGCAATTAACTATTCGGCTCATGTGTTATGCATTTATGCATTGTCAGTGGGTTCTTTCCTGTGGCTTCTCAAGCTTACATTAATTCTAACACTAATTCTAATACATAATATACATTGACCTTCTCTCTCTCTCTCTAGATTTATTTTTCAATTCAGTTAAATTCAAGGTGCTTTACTGGCATGACAAATAATGGTGCTTTTGTATTGCTAAATTGCAGAGTTTGAGAATATAAAGGAATAACAAGGCATTATTATAAAGAAAATTATGATTAAATTCTTTAGGACGTTAAGTATTGCAGTGTGAAAACTAGAGGGCATAAAGGATTATAAACGTATAAAGTGACATCAAAGGTTCTTTCTCATAGTAAACTGCTTCTTCCTCCAGGGGTCATTAGGTCTCCATGGACTCAGAGCACAGCCTCCCTCCTTATGTGGGGAGTGTCTCTATTGGTATGGAACAGTGACTATAGGGGTTATAGAGCACAGCCTCCCTCCTTATGTGGGGAGTGTCTCTATTGGTATGGAACAGTGACTATAGGGGTTATAGAGCACAGCCTCCCTCCTTATGTGGGGAGTGTCTCTATTGGTATGGAACAGTGACTATAGGGGTTATAGAGCACAGCCTCCCTCCTTATGTGGGGAGTGTCTCTATTGGTATGGAACAGTGACTATAGGGGTTATAGAGCACAGCCTCCCTCCTTATGTGGGGAGTGTCTCTATTGGTATGGAACAGTGACTATAGGGGTTATAGAGCACAGCCTCCCTCCTTATGTGGGGAGTGTCTCTATTGGTATGGAACAGTGACTATAGGGGTTATAGAGCACAGCCTCCCTCCTTATGTGGGGAGTGTCTCTATTGGTATGGAACAGTGACTATAGGGGTTATAGAGCACAGCCTCCCTCCTTATGTGGGGAGTGTCTCTATTGGTATGGAACAGTGACTATAGGGGTTATAGAACACAGCCTCCCTCCTTATGTGGGGAGTGTCTCTATTGGTATGGAACAGTGACTATAGTGGTTATAGAGCACAGCCTCCCTCCTTATGTGGGGAGTGTCTCTATTGGTATGGAACAGTGACTATAGGGGTTATAGAGCACAGCCTCCCTCCTTATGTGGGGAGTGTCTCTATTGGTATGGAACAGTGACTATAGGGGTTATAGAGCACAGCCTCCCTCCTTATGTGGGGAGTGTCTCTATTGGTATGGAACAGTGACTATAGGGGTTATAGAGCACAGCCTCCCTCCTTATGTGGGGAGTGTCTCTATTGGTATGGAACAGTGACTATAGGGGTTATAGAGCACAGCCTCCCTCCTTATGTGGGGAGTGTCTCTATTGGTATGGAACAGTGACTATAGGGGTTATAGAGCACAGCCTCCCTCCTTATGTGGGGAGTGTCTCTATTGGTATGGAACAGTGACTATAGGGGTTATAGAGCACAGCCTCCCTCCTTATGTGGGGAGTGTCTCTATTGGTATGGAACAGTGACTATAGGGGTTATAGAGCACAGCCTCCCTCCTTATGTGGGGAGTGTCTCTATTGGTATGGAACAGTGACTATAGGGGTTATAGAGCACAGCCTCCCTCCTTATGTGGGGAGTGTCTCTATTGGTATGGAACAGTGACTATAGGGGTTATAGAGCACAGCCTCCCTCCTTATGTGGGGAGTGTCTCTATTGGTATGGAACAGTGACTATAGTGGTTATAGAGCACAGCCTCCCTCCTTATGTGGGGAGTGTCTCTATTGGTATGGAACAGTGACTATAGGGGTTATAGAGCACAGCCTCCCTCCTTATGTGGGGAGTGTCTCTATTGGTATGGAACAGTGACTATAGGGGTTATAGAGCACAGCCTCCCTCCTTATGTGGGGAGTGTCTCTATTGGTATGGAACAGTGACTATAGGGGTTATAGAGCACAGCCTCCCTCCTTATGTGGGGAGTGTCTCTATTGGTATGGAACAGTGACTATAGGGGTTATAGAGCACAGCCTCCCTCCTTATGTGGGGAGTGTCTCTATTGGTATGGAACAGTGACTATAGGGGTTATAGAGCACAGCCTCCCTCCTTATGTGGGGAGTGTCTCTATTGGTATGGAACAGTGACTATAGGGGTTATAGAGCACAGCCTCCCTCCTTATGTGGGGAGTGTCTCTATTGGTATGGAACAGTGACTATAGGGGTTATAGAGCACAGCCTCCCTCCTTATGTGGGGAGTGTCTCTATTGGTATGGAACAGTGACTATAGTGGTTATAGAGCACAGCCTCCCTCCTTATGTGGGGAGTGTCTCTATTGGTATGGAACAGTGACTATAGGGGTTATAGAGCACAGCCTCCCTCCTTATGTGGGGAGTGTCTCTATTGGTATGGAACAGTGACTATAGGGGTTATAGAGCACAGCCTCCCTCCTTATGTGGGGAGTGTCTCTATTGGTATGGAACAGTGACTATAGGGGTTATAGAGCACAGCCTCCCTCCTTATGTGGGGAGTGTCTCTATTGGTATGGAACAGTGACTATAGGGGTTATAGAGCACAGCCTCCCTCCTTATGTGGGGAGTGTCTCTATTGGTATGGAACAGTGACTATAGGGGTTATAGAGCACAGCCTCCCTCCTTATGTGGGGAGTGTCTCTATTGGTATGGAACAGTGACTATAGGGGTTATAGAGCACAGCCTCCCTCCTTATGTGGGGAGTGTCTCTATTGGTATGGAACAGTGACTATAGGGGTTATAGAGCACAGCCTCCCTCCTTATGTGGGGAGTGTCTCTATTGGTATGGAACAGTGACTATAGGGGTTATAGAGCACAGCCTCCCTCCTTATGTGGGGAGTGTCTCTATTGGTATGGAACAGTGACTATAGGGGTTATAGAGCACAGCCTCCCTCCTTATGTGGGGAGTGTCTCTATTGGTATGGAACAGTGACTATAGTGGTTATAGAGCACAGCCTCCCTCCTTATGTGGGGAGTGTCTCTATTGGTATGGAACAGTGACTATAGGGGTTATAGAGCACAGCCTCCCTCCTTATGTGGGGAGTGTCTCTATTGGTATGGAACAGTGACTATAGGGGTTATAGAGCACAGCCTCCCTCCTTATGTGGGGAGTGTCTCTATTGGTATGGAACAGTGACTATAGGGGTTATAGAGCACAGCCTCCCTCCTTATGTGGGGAGTGTCTCTATTGGTATGGAACAGTGACTATAGGGGTTATAGAGCACAGCCTCCCTCCTTATGTGGGGAGTGTCTCTATTGGTATGGAACAGTGACTATAGGGGTTATAGAGCACAGCCTCCCTCCTTATGTGGGGAGTGTCTCTATTGGTATGGAACAGTGGCTATAGGGGTTATAGAGCACAGCCTCCCTCCTTATGTGGGGAGTGTCTCTATTGGTATGGAACAGTGACTATAGGGGTTATAGAGCACAGCCTCCCTCCTTATGTGGGGAGTGTCTCTATTGGTATGGAACAGTGACTATAGGGGTTATAGAGCACAGCCTCCCTCCTTATGTGGGGAGTGTCTCTATTGGTATGGAACAGTGACTATAGGGGTTATAGAGCACAGCCTCCCTCCTTATGTGGGGAGTGTCTCTATTGGTATGGAACAGTGACTATAGGGGTTATAGAGCACAGCCTCCCTCCTTATGTGGGGAGTGTCTCTATTGGTATGGAACAGTGACTATAGGGGTTATAGAGCACAGCCTCCCTCCTTATGTGAAGAGTGTCTCTATTGGTATGGAACAGTGACTATAGGGGTTATAGAGCACAGCCTCCCTCCTTATGTGGGGAGTGTCTCTATTGGTATGGAACAGTGACTATAGGGGTTATAGAGCACAGCCTCCCTCCTTATGTGGGGAGTGTCTCTATTGGTATGGAACAGTGACTATAGTGGTTATAGAGCACAGCCTCCCTCCTTATGTGGGGAGTGTCTCTATTGGTATGGAACAGTGACTATAGGGGTTATAGAGCACAGCCTCCCTCCTTATGTGGGGAGTGTCTCTATTGGTATGGAACAGTGACTATAGGGGTTATAGAGCACAGCCTCCCTCCTTATGTGGGGAGTGTCTCTATTGGTATGGAACAGTGACTATAGGGGTTATAGAGCACAGCCTCCCTCCTTATGTGGGGAGTGTCTCTATTGGTATGGAACAGTGACTATAGGGGTTATAGAGCACAGCCTCCCTCCTTATGTGGGGAGTGTCTCTATTGGTATGGAACAGTGACTATAGGGCTTATAGAGCACAGCCTCCCTCCTTATGTGGGGAGTGTCTCTATTGGTATGGAACAGTGACTATAGGGCTTATAGAGCAGAATATCAGTTTTGTTTTAAGGCCTCGTGAGCTGGTAGTCCATAATGGATTAAAGCACATTCAGAAAAGGCCCATTATACACAAACTGCATACACCTCCCAGCATGCACCACACCTTCTTCTGACCTATCAGGAGTGCAGCACACTGGGGAATGTAAACAATGTGAAAGAGGGGTCAGTGCCTTCAGAATGAGCAGCCTGCTATTGGATGATCAAAAACCTCAAAGAACCGAATAAAACATCTAAATAATTCCTACGAATTGTTTAACAATTAATGATACTATATTCTTGAACGACTTTTATGTGTTAATTGTTAAGCTTCTCAGCAGGCCACATAGAAATATATTAAGGCCTGTCGCTTAAATAGAGCACTTTGCCTCCTCTACCTGGATTGTAAGTTACTTTATAAATATTTATTCAATTATTTTGGGGGTAACCATAGTGGTATTACCACTAGACATACATTGTTGATTTTTTCTTCACATATTAGGTGTCATTGTAGTTGGACTGAGGATTAATAAGAGTGTAAAGTGTAGCTAGTCTTTTGCATCCTTAAGAGCGGCACTATTATGAAACGTTGCAGGACAGAGCGCTAGCTGCCAGGTTTCGTGACCTAACAGATGCCCACGATTGTCCTGGACTGCTTTGAAACGACTTTGAATAAGTCATCCTGCTCACCCAGAGAGCGCGTGGCCTGCTATGCCTCAGATGGCAGCGGCTCTGGTGCCTCACCTAGAATCACACTGCCGTCTGTCTGCACAGAGCACGTGTGCTAACTAATACAGTACACAACATGGCTGTTTCTCTATGGGAAATGTGATGGCTAGTCAGATGGCTAGTCCTGTTAGCCTCAGTCTGGCATCTTCTCATCCCCCAGTATCAAAGCTCATTAATCAATCTTCTCTACTATACTCTTCAGTGCTATACTCTTCACCACTAGACTATTCTCTATTGTACTCTTCACCAATATACTCTTCAGTACTAGACTCTTCATCACTATACTCTTCACCACTATAGTCTTCAGTACCAGACTCTTTACTATTAAACTCTTCTGTACTAGACTCTTCATGACTATACTCATTACTAATATACTCTTCAGTACTTTGTAATGACTGATAAGATTTTTCTGTGTCTTTACCAGTTTCTCAGCGATCCATCAGTCGGTGGCCACATATTTGCTACATCCCATGTTTGATACAGCTACAGTGCTCTGTGCTTTCTACACCTCGTCATACCATTTACCATCTCAAACGGAATACAGTGTTAAAAGAGTTACGATGGTGAAATGCCTAAACATAATAATAATAATTCTCAGTGGTATTAAAATTGGCTAGGCAGTTTGTGCCACAGCTTGCTGTTAGGGTGTTGAATAACTTGGCATTGCTTTTGTGGTTTAATTGTAAACCACTTGGGCAACTAGAGGAGCTGATGTTAAACGGAAGTAAGACTCACTGTACGCTATCACATTTAACATGCTTAAACAACACTAATTAGATTTCAAATACGGAGATATGAAATAACGGTGCAGATGACACCTTAGTAGTGTAACTATGTGTGTTTGTACTAGCAGGACTCTGAATTGTACAACTAACTCTTCAGTTCAGTTAACTGTGGAACACCAGCAGGCCTGGCATGGCTGTAGGCGTATTTATGAACCAGTGGGAAAGCGTCCTACACACCCTAATAACAAATGTTTAACGGCAGTATGGAAATGTAAATGATAGTAGCATTCGTAGTAGTAGCACTACATGAAATTGTGTGTGTGTGTGTGTGTGTGTGTGTGTGTGTGTGTGTGTGTGTGTGTGTGTGTGTGTGTGTGTGTGTGTGTGTGTCCATGGGAGATAGAGAGGGAGAGAGACCACGAAATACACCAAAGTCTTTAATAACGGAGAGTGAGTGTAAGTAAATGGAGGGATGTCTTTGTCAAGATGGAGGACAGGAGGACAGACCCCTGCAGTCCTTCTTAGCCCAGATAAGTGTGCTTGGTGCTGAGGACATGAGTGCTGACGGTGCACCAGGTTCTCTATGTTGCTCTGACTCTGTGTGTCCTTGTGCCCCCCCCATGCCTGTAGGTGTGTGTGTGTGTGTGTGTGTGTGTGTGTGTGTGTGTGTGTGTGCGCGCACATGTGCACGTGTGCTTGTGCGTGTGTGTGCGTGTGTGTGTGCGTGTGTGCAATACACAAGTCTGTGTGGTGTGTGCGTGTGTGTGTGTGTGTGTGTGTGTGTGTGTGTGTGTGTGTGTGTGTGTGTGTGTGCGCGTGTGTGTGCGTGTGTGCAATACACAAGTATGTGGTGTGTGCGTGTGTTTAAGCCTGTATGACCTCGTGTGTGTATTTTGTAGGTTGCCTTTGTACCTCTGAGCTGTTTTTGGTGATAGAAATATGTGACACTTGCCCACAAACCTGCACACACACACACACACACACACACACACACTCATGCGTGCACACAGCTAATGAGGCTATTAGTCATTAGGACCTAATCATGTACTCTTTACCATCCTGTGAAAGTACAATTATCCTAAAATAAGTCTTTGATGGACACCTACAAACGACCAAGTGCAGGAAGTGATGACATATAATAACTTCTTTAGTCCTGTGTATGTGCAAACACACACACACACACACACACACACACACACACACACACACACACACACACACACACACACACACACACACACACGTCCTTCCTTGATTATAGATCTGGGGTAAAGCTGTGAGTATGTACATGTTTACATAATTCTAGATCGATTTATCAAAGCTACATTTGCAGATTAAAGTGTGGTGAGAATCTGAGCAACTTGTGGAGGTAGCTGGGTGGTTACGTGGGGGCTTCACACACACACACACACACACACACACTCTTTCTCTCTCTCTCTCTCTCTCTCTCTCTCTCTCTCTCTCTCTCTCTCTCTCTCACTGTCTTTCCACTTTGTTCTCTTACAAATACCGAAGCCGTTATCTTGTTCTCTCTTCGTGGTTTGTGAGAGGGGTTCCCACAGAGAGATGTGTGTACGTGACGGGGATGACTCACTCCAGTGCTGCCCCCCCAAACACGGAGGTCTGAGATCTGATGAAGCGAGAAACACAAACGGAGAAAACAAGGAGCAGAGAGGAGTGGAGCTGAGGAGACGTGATGGCTGAAGGGGATTTAATGGTTGTACAGAACAGAGATAGAGAGTGTGCAAAATGAAACAAGACAAGAAAGAGAGAGAGAGAGAGAGGGGGGGGGGGTTGGGTGGGTTGGGGGGTGATGCTTATCTACAGGAAGCCATGACTGAACTGATAGAGCACACAGGGAGGGGTAAACTGCGAACAATACCAGAGATTTCGCTGCAGTGCCGATGAAACGGCTGTGGCCCGCCGAGCTGTGTGCTGTGCGTGAGACGCCTAGCCTACACTCACGTGTCTGCTGTGCAAGCCACACAGGCGGATCACATGTTAGTGGAGACCTCCGTGAACACAGAATCAAAGCTGAAAACAGCACTCCATCTGCTTACTATTGATGTTTCTGTGCACACACCATTGCAACATTTTTGGGTGAGTTTTTAAAGAGATGATGGTAGTCGAATGCATGTTTCTAAACAGGTTTAATGTAAAGACCTAAACACTAAATCCAACACTGATTGCTGTTAGTTATATTTACTGATGGAATCATGTGAGCTAGCATAGGGTCTAGTGAAGCCAGTGAACTTCCTTTGAGCTCAGATGAACTCATTGTTATTTTCCGCAAGTGTCCTAATCTCTCCCAGGTCTTGCTAATTGCTAATCTCCCAGGTCTTGCCCCCCCCCACTAAGACACATATACTGTACAAGCACACAAAACATAAGCACACACGTTCTTGTCATGACCCAGACAGGTGATCGCCTTTCACCTGAGGTAAGAAGTGAGGGGCGGGGTTGAGGGGGATTTTGATGTATTCTGATGACATACAGTACCGATAAACACAGAACCTGATCTAAAAGAACAGTGTATTAAATTTAAACTTATAATAAATGTATTTTATTAAAGTATCTCCCAGAATAATGTCAGAACTTGGGGTTAGTGTGCTACAGGGACAGGGGATTTGTGTTATCAGTGCAAGGGATTAGTGTGTTTTGAAGATGGGGATTAGTGTAGCCTACTATAGGGCTCTGTATAGTACTATAGTATAGTACTATAGGGCTCTGTATAGTACTATAGTATAGTACTATAGGGCTCTGTATTTTTATTAGGGTTCAGTGTCACAGAGATCTGTAATGGATCCTCACCCCTGATCATTCATTACACACACACACACACACACACACACACACACACATGCCTGCATACACATGTACACACCTTTCTAGAGATTTCCATTAAGAACACACATCAAAGAAAATATCACACATTCATGCACTCAACAACAACAACAAAAACAGCTTTTTTGGACAAACGAAATGTGTTTCCACAGCCATGGGCAGCATCTGAGAGCAGAAATGGTGCTCAGACACCCTGCAGGAAAACTGACCATAACCCACCAGTCAGTCCAGATGACAGTGAAGGCACCAGAGCACAGCGCCCTCTGTAGGCCAGCACTGGCAGCTGCACCCTCAGTCTGGCCACAGCACACATGCTTCTCCCACACACACACGCATAAACGCATACGTGGCATTTGTCAAACGTGACCCTGATTATCTACAGGGGCAGTGATGGCACATGTCAGCTAAGGGCTCTAACTGGATATGTGCAGCTGACCTGTGGTTGACCTCAGACTAACCTTCACGTTCATTCACATAAACACTTCCTTCTCCACTGGTCCTTTATGGATGACTAGAAATGACAGGCCATGCTTTTGTTTGGAGTGGAAAAATGGGGACAGCACAATGAAAAAAACAATGCACATATATTCAACACACACTCAACACACAAACACTCAATACACATATATTCACATGAACAGGTAGATTTATTTATAACCTTAATAGGCAAGGGTATATTTTCAGCCACCATATAATCCCCACCTCTCTCTGTCTTTCTCTCTTTGACTGTCTCTCTCTCACACATTCTCTCACTGTGATCCTCTTCACCTAGCTCTCTACATCTCTGTCATCATGTGTGTGTGTGTGTGTGTGTGTGTGTGTGTGTGTGCGTATGATTGTGTGATTGTGAACTGAACACACTGTCTCTATCTCTGGATGTCTGTCCCTCGGTCTCTGGATGTCTGTCTCCCTGTCTCTATCTCTGGATGTCTGTCTCTCTGTCTCTGGATGTCTGTCTCCCTGTCTCTGGATGTCTGTCTCCCTGTCTCTGGATGTCTGTCCCTCGGTCTCTGTATGTCTGTCTCCCTGTCTCTATCTCTGGATGTCTGTCTCCCTGTCTCTGGATGTCTGTCTCCCTGTCTCTGGATGTCTGTCCCTCAGTCTCTGGATATCTGTCCCTCGGTCTCTGGATGTCTGTCTCCCTGTCTCTGGATGTCTGTCTCCCTGTCTCTGAATGTCTGTCTCCCTGTCTCTGGATGTCTGTCTCTCTGTCTCTGGATGTCTGTCCCTCGGTCTCTGGATGTCTGTCTCCCTGTCTCTGAATGTCTGTCTCCCTGTCTCTGGATGTCTGTCTCTCTGTCTCTGGATGTCTGTCCCTCGGTCTCTGGATGTCTGTCTCCCTGTCTCTGGATGTCTGTCTCCCTGTCTCTGGATGTCTGTCCCTCGGTCTCTGGATGTCTGTCTCCCTGTCTCTGGATGTCTGTCCCTCAGTCTCTGGATGTCTGTCTCCCTGTCTCTGGATGTCTGTCTCCCTGTCTCTGGATGTCTGTCCCTCGGTCTCTGGATGTCTGTCTCCCTGTCTCTGGATGTCTGTCCCTCAGTCTCTGGATGTCTGTCTCCCTGTCTCTGGATGTCTGTCTCCCTGTCTCTGGATGTCTGTCCCTCGGTCTCTGGATGTCTGTCTCCCTGTCTCTGGATGTCTGTCCCTCAGTCTCTGGATGTCTGTCTCCCTGTCTCTGGATGTCTGTCTCCCAGTCTCTGGATGTCTGTCTCCCTGTCTCTGGATGTCTGTCCCTCAGTCTCTGGATGTCTGTTTCCCTGTCTCTGGATGTCTGTCCCTCAGTCTCTGGATGTCTGTCCCTCAGTCTCTGGATGTCTGTCTCCCTGTCTCTGGATGTCTGTCTCCCTGTCTCTGGATGTCTGTCTCCCTGTCTCTGGATGTCTGTCTCCCTGTCTCTGGATGTCTGTCCCTCAGTCTCTGGATGTCTGTCTCCCTGTCTCTGGATGTCTGTCCCTCAGTCTCTGGATGTCTGTCTCCCTGTCTCTGGATGTCTGTCCCTCAGTGTCTGGATGTCTGTCTCCCTGTCTCTGGATGTCTGTCCCTCAGTCTCTGGATGTCTGTCTCCCTGTCTCTGGATGTCTGTCTCCCTGTCTCTGGATGTCTGTCTCTCTGTCTCTGGATGTCTGTCCCTCGGTCTCTGGATGTCTGTCTCCCTGTCTCTGGATGTCTGTCTCCCTGTCTCTGGATGTCTGTCCCTCAGTCTCTGGATGTCTGTCTCCCTGTCTCTGGATGTCTGTCCCTCAGTCTCTGGATGTCTGTCTCCCTGTCTCTGGATGTCTGTCTCCCTGTCTCTGAATGTCTGTCTCCCTGTCTCTGGATGTCTGTCCCTCAGTCTCTGGATGTCTGTCCCTCAGTCTCTGGATGTCTGTCTCCCTGTCTCTGGATGTCTGTCTCCCTGTCTCTGGATGTCTGTCTCTCTGTCTCTGGATGTCTGTCCCTCAGTCTCTGGATGTCTGTCTCCCTGTCTCTGGATGTCTGTCCCTCAGTCTCTGGATGTCTGTCTCCCTGTCTCTGGATGTCTGTCCCTCAGTCTCTGGATGTCTGTCTCCCTGTCTCTGGATGTCTGTCCCTCAGTCTCTGGATGTCTGTCCCTCAGTCTCTGGATGTCTGTCTCCCTGTCTCTGGATGTCTGTCCCTCAGTCTCTGGATGTCTGTCTCCCTGTCTCTGGATGTCTGTCCCTCAGTCTCTGGATGTCTGTCTCCCTGTCTCTGGATGTCTGTTCCTCGGTCTCTGGATGTCTGTCCCTCGGTCTCTGGATGTCTGTCCCTTTGTCTCTGGATGTCTGTCTCCCTGTCTCTGGATGTCTGTCCCTCAGTCTCTGATTGTCTAGTTGCTGATGTCTGGCCCTGCTTTGCACTTGATGTTAGTGCAGCTTTTACATCCTGTTCTGGTACTTTTGCTATGATGATGGTCCAATTGAATTCTGACAATAACTGATTCATTTTTCTCACAGACATTTAGAGGATATTGTGACAACAGTCCAGTCATGGACACTTTAAAATGGCTTTGCATGTTAATGTTGTGAACGTTTGTGTTTCCATTGTGGGTCCCTCACCATTTTGATTGACAGATCTTCATGCCGATTGCTTTTATGTACATGCCTATGAACTTATCTCCTCTGCCTCCCCCCGTGGCTCCTCTCAGCTCTGATCATTGCTCTTGTGCCAGATTATACCCTGCAGCTTCACCCACACAATTAAATAGGCCTCGCATTCTAAAGGCGAATGTCTTCTTATGTTCGTGCTCTGTTGCAGAGGAAACCCTTGAGACATACCAAACCACATTTATGTCTAGACACATGTAGTAAATAACTCCATTAACTCATTGAAAGCACACTGAATGTCCTCTGCGCCACACATGCGAGAAAAGACGCTAGCAGCACAAAGAGATGTTCCGGGCAAGTGAAACCATCTCCCCAAGGCCCTGCTAGTCACTGCCAAGGTGTGAACCTTCCTTACCACCACAGCAAATCATACTAACACGGTCGGCACGTCACGCCTGCTATTCTTAGTCTCATTAATGAGATGCCACTCATCACTCATCAGTGATCCCACCAATCACAGAGACCCTGGGATGATGCGTAACTGACAGGATGTATTTAGGCCAGACACATCTTTTCTACTATACACTTCTATATGAGTATAATGACAATACAAACATAAACTCGAATTGAATTGAATTAGCGTGTAAATATGCAGTCGGTTATTGTTCTAGATCTAATTGTTGATATCTGCTTTTGGGTGGGTGCCAGTGTTTTGTTTTCTCATTCACTGGGAGCTGAAGAGGTCCCAGAAAAACGTGTCAAAGCTACAGCGTTCCTGACTGCTAAGGGCTGTAACGCAGATTCTGAAGCATGGAGCAGTATTTGATGAGGTCGTTCTCAGGATTCATGACGACGTGTTTCTGTGTGTATCTCGCAGATCCTGGCTGGAGAGCTGATGGCATTCTTTATGAGGTCAGAGGGCACACAGGAGAAGACCATCGTTACAGCAGATTGCTGCTACTTCAACCCTCTGCTGAGACGAATCATACGTTTCTTAGGTAACAGAGCAGAAGCAAATGGGGAGCATTTGATGTTTAGTTAAAGAGTTCCTCCATAAAATTCTTAGAGGAACACGCACACATCCGACCCTACACACGTATCTACAGTATATATGCGACAGCCGGCTGACGTACCACACCTGAGCAGTGAGCGTTAAACATGGTTTAAAAAAAGTTAAAGGTTAAGAATGACCTCAAAGTCCATCAGGTCCAATTATGAGATGGTAACTCTCGGTTCTTTACCACAGGTGTCTACTCCTTTGGCCTCTTCACTACCACCATCTTCGCCAACGCCGGGCAGGTGGTCACAGGAAACCAGACGCCTCACTTCCTGTCAGCGTGCCGGCCGAACTACACGGCACTGGGCTGCCAGTCGAGTCTTCAGTACATCACAGAGCGCCGAGCGTGCACGGGGAACCCCCTCATCGTGGCGTCGGCTCGCAAATCCTTCCCCTCCAAGGACGCGGCACTGAGTGTCTACTCAGCTGTGTACACGGTGGTGAGTGTCTACTCAGCTGTGTACACGGTGGTGAGTGTCTGCCCAGACGTGTGCACGGTGGTGAACGTCTGCCCGGACGTGTCCACGGTGGTCAACGTCTGCTCGGACGTGTGCATGGTGGTGAACGTCTGCTCGGACATGTCCACGGTGGTGAACGTCATCATAATGCAGCTCCATGCAGCACCACCTGCCATTAAAACCACTGCAGAACTATTCAAGTTCAAAGCAATTTCAAGTGTTCCAAATGAGCTGGTAATTCACTGAAAGCCCACTTTGCCCTATTCAGTGTGGGACGGTCCTGATACATCCATTCACTGGCCAGTCTTGTTTCTGGAAGATGAAACCGACATTTGCAAGCATAGGGTTTAATTATAATAAGACACATTTCTGCTTCTGAAAAGTTCTTGTTGGGAGATGAGGGGACAAAGTTGTTGGGAGAAGAATGGTTCGATTGGGTGGCAAACGTCTGACACTGTGTGTGCATGTCCTCAGATGTACGTGACGCTGGTGTTCAGGACGAAAGGTACGCGTCTCACGAAGCCAACCGTCAGCCTGACCCTGCTGTGTCTGGCCGTACTGGTGGGGGTGGTGAGGGTGGCCGAGTACCGCAACCATTGGTCGGACGTCCTGGCCGGATACTTCACCGGAGGAGCCATCGCTGTGTTTCTGGTGAGAGTTGTCAGTGCAGCTGGGTGGGAGAGGAACGATCAGTATCAGGTGTGGATCTAGCAGAGATGTTCAAACGTCACAAAATACAAGTCCAAGTCTAGTCACGAGTCTTTAGGCTGGAGTCCGAGTCAGATCATGAGTCAATACCAGGATAAGTTCATAGACAGTAGATGGAAAATAACTGTTTTATATGTTACCTCGGTAGCTCCTATTGTCCGCTGTCCCCTATTATCGGCCACTTCCACGTATTTCACGTATTTTCTGTGTCTTTTACCACCAACACCGTTGAGTTATAGCTGATATTGTGGGACAAATATCTTTTCTTGAGATACTAGCATCAAAGTAAACAAAAATATCATTACAGAAAAAAGTTCTCATTAAGTCTTTGATATTAATTTACACACGTATAATTCCTGTAAAACAATAACTTTGGCAAGTAAAATACTTAAATTTGTTTACAATTAACTTAAAATGTCAATGGTTGTACTGATGTTTGGTTACGAGTGGCCACTATAATGTCGCTAACATAAACTAACCAATCCTGTCTGGGTGTGTTTAATATATTATCTGTAATTACGGTGTCTAACGTAACCTATACAAACGTATCCGGGTGTTTTCAGGTGTCTTATGAAGTCTGATGTGGTCGTTCCAGTGTCTTTAATTTAATTCTCGCATTCTTTACACGTTGCGTCCTTCGGTTATGTCCAAGGATTTAAGGCTCCACATATGGAACTCCAGCCGTAGCCATGGCAACCTTGTTTGATTACATTTCCCACTCGCAATAAGCAGTGTTGTGATACGTCATGAGATATGGAGCTGCGTCCCGAACAAACGTAAGCAATAATGTTAACATAAACACACAAAGAAAGTATTTTTCTATAACTTGCACACAGTGTCTGGATAACGGACTGACGAGGTTGAGTCGAGAGTCATTAGGGACGAGTTTCAAGTCAAGTCTGAAGTCTTTTTGAAGGAGGCTTAAGTGGGACTTTGACTCGAGTCACTCACTCCAGTGTCCATCTCTGGGATCTAGTGGGTAACAGATACTTTGGGTTGCCTCAGAATGGTTATTATGTTAACATCTGCCTCTTCTTTCTCCATCTCTCTCTATATCTCTCTCTCCCAAGGTGACCTGCGTGATCAACAACTTCCAGCATCCCAAGCCCCCTCCCCCGCCCGTGAGACCCCAGCGTCCTGAGTCGGTGCTGGGCATGCCCATGGTTGCGCTGCCCTGCGTGGAGAGTCCACTCGAAAAGTTAAGTGGGACTCAGGTAAGGGGCGGGGCCAGGTGAGCGGCAGGGCTGCACACACAGGGTGGCCAATCACGATCCCCTGCTCCCTCCGGTCTTGACCCAGTGGACCTCAAAAAAGAACTGCTAAGCTCTTCCTACCCCACCTGACCACCACCACCACCACCCACAGCCTCAGTGCCAGCCCCAGCACACTGCCGCCGTCCTCCTGTTGGGCCAGTTCTTCACTGGCAGAGGGAGACTATGTTTTCTAGACCTCAAGTGACATGACCCTTAATTGAATGCTAAATGTGGCTGCTGTCTGTAGGGGAGGGTCTTTCAGAAGCAGTGGTCACTGTAGAATGGGACTACCACTGCATGTGACTACACTGCCCTACACTGTGACTAAACTGCACTACAGACCACCCTACAGACCACCCTACAGACAGCCCTAAAGACAGCCCTACAGACCACCCTACAGACTGCCCTACAGCCCCTTCATTCCCTAGTGTCAGAGCTGCAACTTAAAGTCATTGGATCCGAAGCCTTTATACTGCAGAGGCTTGAGAAATCATACTTGAATGAATGCTCGCGGAGAATCTTTGAGGATGATTCATTTCTGCTGTCAAATGCCGTGAAATCAGCATTTTCTGCTGACTGTGGTGGGGGTTTGGTCGGCCTGCATCAGCGTTTTCCCCTGATCTTGATGTAATTGCTCAAGAGGCTGGAGGAGTCAGTGTGTGGAGGAGGTGTGCTTTAATTAAAACCATATGGCAAGATTAGTGTCTCTCACAGCGTTCCACCTCACAGCGTTCCACCTTTCCTTCTGATCCTTCTTTGGCTTGTAGTCTGTCCATTTAGCCACTCTGCTGAACACCATCTCTCTTCCCTCAGATCACATTTCTGTCTCCTCTGTTAATCGCCACAGTCACTTCTTTGTTTTTTTTTTTCCCGTCTCTGCCTGTCTTTGGGTCTGTATCTCCCTCCGCTGTTCTCTTGTTTCCATCTTTCTGTCTTGCTCTCCTCCCCTCTCTCTCCCTCGTTTTTTCTCACGCTCTCTCTCTCTCTCTCTCTCTCTCTCTCTCTCCCTCTCTCTCTCCATCCTTGCAGACTCCGCGGGGATCTCCATTCACTGAGATCACATGACCATCAGCCCTACCGGTTCCCCTCCACCCCCGATGTCCTCATACCGTCTCGCTCCATTTCCAGCGAAGTCTAGACGGGCCGCCCGAGCGTGCCGCCCACCCCGCCGGACGCAGCGCTGCCCTCTACCGCTCCTACTCCACGCAGGTCTAGACCCGCTTCCTCCTCACCAGCTCCTCCACACCCTCAACCCCCCCCCCCCCCTCCACCCTTCCACTCCTCCACCGCTCCCCCGCCCCTCCCACGACCCCATCGGGGACTCCCCGCGCCCCACTCACCCAAACCAGGTGCGGCAGGACGTGCCGTGGACGTACGGTGCTTCGGGAAACACTTGGCCGGAGAGCCCAGGCAGAGTCAGAGCTCTGAAGCCACTAGGGGTGTTTGAGCAGCGCGCCGAAGCCTTTAGAACATCAGAAACACCTCCGGCCCGTTCTGCACACACCCAGTCCAATTCCCAGGGGATCCAGTGGAGCCCTGTCCAGTACATCTCCTGGGTCCAGGACGCCAGAGAGCAACGACCAGTAGCACAGTGTCTGCTGAGCTTCTTATGGTTTATATTCACAGTGTGTCTGAAGAGCCACGTTCACCCTGTGTTCTTATCCATATGTTCAACGCACATAATGTGGCTTTTGTTTGGATTTAAACAACTGTGCCAGCAAACCTGGACTCAAATGGACTGGACGTTTGGAGGGCGTTTTTCAGTCCTCAGAACGTAAACCCAGAGACACTCAAATCAGCTGTCAGAACCGCTGTTGTCGATGTACCACCACGTTTGAGGATGCTTTGAAGAGTAAAGGCCTGTGCGTTTATGCCGAGCTCTGGCTGCCAGCTACCAGCTCATTGCCCGTGTCCTTTTAACACATCAGAAGCAGGACAGCTTCAGGGTATGAGCTCACGGAGGACGTCGGCCCGCAAGCAAACGTCCCTCCTGTCCCAGCCAGCGAGTCTGGACCCAGGTCCTCTCCCAACACTTGTCTATCTCCCCCAGGGCCTTGTGGACCTGACGTTTTTGCAGTTATGACAGTATTCCAATGCTATGGCATGCCTCCAGACACACACGCACGCACGTACGCACGCACACACACACACACACACACACACGGCAGAAATGCTGTAAGACTGAATACCCATTTACATGTTACAGAGATCAAAAGCCAATACTGCATGGCTTCTCAGGAGAACACATCAAACTCGAGCTCATCAAAGGGATTTTAACATGTCGTCTCATTTGGTGCAATTGCAAACACCATGAGCTGTCAGTCATGTGTTAGAATTGAAATATGTTGTTTAGGAGAAAGATTTTCACATCTAGTACTGCTATCACTTTAACTGGTGAGACTTGCCATGATTCTGTATTCGTAGTTTATACTAAGTGATTATTCTGGATAGCACTGGAACGGATTAATGTGGGCAGATTAACACCAGCAATCCTACTGCAAGAGGAATTTATGCTGGCTTTTTTCACTTATTCCTTTGATTGAAGATTTTACATGATTTGTGTGTAAAAAATAGGCATTCTTCTAACAGCACTGTCTTCAAGTGCAGTATGAGTTTGGGCACGTCTCATTTGAGTTTGGGCACGTCTCATTTGAGTTTGGGCACATCTCATTTGAGTTTGGGCACGTCTCATTTGAGTTTGAGCATGTCTCATTTGAATTTGGGCACGACTCATTTGAGTTTGGGCACGTCTCATTTGAGTTTGGGCACGTCTCATTTGAATTTGGGCATGACTCATTTGAGTTTGGGCACGTCTCATTTGAATTTGGGCCCATCTCATTTGAGTTTGGGCATGTCTCATTTGAGTTTGGGCACGGCTCATTTGAGTTTGGGCACGGCTCATTTGAGTTTGGGCACATCTCATTTGAGTTTGGGCAAGTCTCATTTGAGTTTGGGCACGTCTCATTTGAATTTGGGCACGACTCATTTCAGTTTGGGCACGTCTCATTTGAGTTTGGGCACATCTCATTTGAATTTGTTCATGACTCATTTGAGTTTGGTCACATCTCATTTGAGTTTGGTCACGTCTCATTTGAATTTGGGCACGTCTCATTTGAATTTGGGCACGTCTCATTTGAGTTTGGGCACGTCTCATTTGAATTTGGGCCCATCTCATTTGAGTTTGGGCACATCTCATTTGAATTTGGGCACGTCTCATTTGAGTTTGGGCACATCTCATTTGAATTCGGGCCCATCTCATTTGAGTTTGGGCACGGCTCATTTGAGTTTGGGCACGTCTCATTTGCATTCTGATTTCGTGTTTCCTCCAGCTGCTTCATATTTCAAGCACCTTCCCAAGTCTTCTTTGCTCATGTTCTTCACTGCTCTGTGTAAGGGCCCCTGTTTGCTGGAGCAGCTCTGTCATGCCACAAGTACACTTGCTCATGAAGAGACACACGTATACACACACGCAGGCCCCTCCCGAACACACTCACGCACACACAAGCACTTATGCACCCACATGTGCACACACAACAAACACGTTCTTAAAGACTTCTCACTTTCATAAAACATGTTTGTACATGTTTTGTAAATAGATCTTTTTGGTTAAAAAAAGAAAGAAAAAGAAGAAAAAATTAGAAAATTCATTTGCACTTATGTGCACCCACAGTTATGTTGTTACCATAGTGACTGCTGCTTATTTTAACCATGGAACTAATGATTGCATCTCTGCTTTGACAAAAACGAAATGGAAGGAACCATTTAAAATAATTCGAACGCAAAGATTTTCCAGTGTGTTTGCATATGCACATGGTAGCATCTGACCCACAGCCTGTGATCAACGCAGCTTTCTCAATCAGACACATTCATCATCAGATCCTGGGTCAGCTGTCCTGGCAACGATATAACTGTTGTGCTGTTTTCAAGTGGGCCTAACTGACATTGACTGATGTATCTGCTAATGGCATTTCCTGTAAGATGAAAACAACTTTTCGTTTATAAAATGATATCGACCGGACTGCACAAGCACTGAGCCCGCAGTCCCTCGATATCCTGAGCTGTGCTGTGCGTCCCTTTGGAGAGGTTTGGCAGGACGAGCGTCCACTCTTGTGAGCGAGGGGACACTGTCTTGTACTGTGTTCCCAGACCTTCGTCTGATGGGCTCAGAGCAGTTGGATGACAGGTGGGGCAGAAAGGATGCGGGTGCTAAAATGTTCTGAGGTTGTTACTTTTTCTTTCATGTCGTTGCGATATTTGTGCTGTTTTGTAAAGACGTCTGATGTGTCTGATGGAAACAATAAATTGGTATTGCAGTCCACTGGCTGTGGTCTGATTACTCTCGCATTTTATTCTTACTGCTGTCTAATGCAGTTATAATGGATCTCACTTAAAAATGGAGTTGTGTGTACTTCAAGGTTTTTCTAGAACAGCACTGCCAAATTAAGCATCAGTGTGTACAGATTTACTTACATAAACTGACTTATGTAAACTTAATGTACGCAGTATATTTTTATGATAAATACATAAATTATGTGATCATATTAATGTTTTATATTAGTAGTAAATGGATCAGGAGACTTCTGTGTGGTAATACAGCTCCCTCGTGTGGTGATCAAAAGATGACTTACAGCACATTAAAAATGAACATGACACGTTTGTGTTATCGTGGTAGTGAATTAGCTTTAAAACCATTTAAAAATTTACATATTGTCTATAGCTATCTTGTATTATTTTTAGATCTAAAAGCTAAGAGATGAGTCTAGAGAAAACCCATTTTGTTTTGTGTCATTCGGTTCAGTAATTTGCGACTCTGAGAGCACATCTTATGTAAGAGTCCTTCACTAGTATTCATCCTGCAGGCCTTGGTTGTACATTTAAGCTCATCTACGTCCAAATGAGACAACGCTGAAGTGGGAAAGCGTTTTTGCAACGATTACGTTCAAACTACGAATGTATTCGGTACTCGAGTGGAATACTCAAATCACTGCAGTACCCGAGTATCGCCAGTAGGGGGTAAAATTGCATAAGTGCAAAATTATCTCTTAGTCACAGAACTTATTGTGGCGAGTCGTGTTGTTTTGGACGCCTTATATTGCCACTAGAGGGAGCGAATCCTTCTTGATCACACACGGGCGGCTGTGGCCTGCACCATGGACTCATCTAAACCTGCCGTTTCTTTTGTTGCTGGAGTAAAACAGGCCAGTGTTCCGGGTATGTTTGGAGCACAGATGATCCGATTGCTCTTCGTCTGAAGATTCCATAGCAGATTATGGCTGCTGTAAACACAAAAAAAATTTTTTTTAAATTATTAAAGTATCAAACCTAAATGCATTCAGAGCTTGAATAAGTTCTTTCCCCAGTTTTTGTCTGATCTTTTTTCTGTGTTTCTGGTTGCAGTGCGACAAATGAATAACCCAAGCAGTACTGCGTTTGCTACAGTATCACAGCCTGAACGCCTCTGTGGCACCAGTGGTCGTGCATCAAACACAGACAATGTGTCCATGTGGTCATCCTGACCCCAACCCCAGTTAGCAGAGATGAGCTCACGGCTAATTGATCTAAAGTGGGTTTTGGAGGAGTGAACAGGGAGTGAATCATCACCATTGATAAGCTACACGTCTTTCTCCATGCTAGTGCACTCTGCCTTCGGGACACTGCGTGCTCGTCCTCGGCCCCTACGCCCTTGTGCCGCGGGTGCGCGCCCTCAGCCCTACAGGGACCACATGTAGTCATCACTAGACGTGGCAGATGACATTTGGTTAAATGTTCTGGTGAAAAACACTGACTCCGAAAGGAAATTGTATTGTCTCGAAAAAAAAAGCTGTACACGTGCTCTGTAAATAATCGCAAACAAGGCGGGCCTCTTCCAGACGTGATTGAAAGAGAAATTAGTTGGGTTTGGTCACCACGGAGACCGGGCACCTGTAGCACCTTCTGTGTTTATGCCGAGTACACACTCAAAATATGAAACACTCCAGATCTCAATATGATTAGGAAAATAAACACAGCCACCTCAGAACAAATATCTTTGACAGAACTTTGATCTCTCTCTCTCTCCTCTCTCTCTCTCTCTCTCTCTCTCTCTCTCTCTCTCTCTCTCTCTCTCTCTCATCTCTCTCACTCTCTCTCTCTACAACAAAAAGCAAATTCTTCATTATAAATGACAGAAACTAAAACTCTCTCCCAAAAGGCGATTTGATATAAGTGATTGCATCAGCGGCTCTTAAAAATGGATGAAAAATGTAATCGTGTTGCAACTGAGCCAGGCACTGGGGGAAGGATAATTACTGTGAGTGGCCACAGAGGTGCTGAGACACTGTTTGGACATTTAAGTGCAGAGGCCAAAGATAATATGTAATTAATTATTAATACAGGGAACCTCAACGGCCTCTACACTGCTTCTTAGCTATCACATCTATCTATCTATCTATCTATCTATCTATCTATCTATCTATCTATCTATCTATCTATCTATCTATCTATCTATCTGTTTCTTCCATCCATCCCCTCTCTACTTTAACCCCCCCCCACATTCCCACCCCCCACCCGGTACTCAGGGCCCCCCTCTCACTCCAACATTATCTTTCCCGGAAAATGCATTTCCAGCGCAGCCAGGGCCCCATTATGAGAGCAGAGAGACATGCTGTAACCTTTTTAAAAAGCCATTAGAGCTGCACCTGCCCCTCCCCCATTACCCAACAACCCCCATTACCCAACAACCCCCACTCCTTCCCCCCAAAGCTCCTCCCTCCCCCTTTCTTTAAAGCCTCCGTAATGTTATTAGCCCTCCTCAACACTGACCATTACCCTGCTCTCCAGCAGGACCCTGGCTTCACACTGTCCCCCTATGGAGGAGGAGAGGAGAGAGGGAGGAGAAGACAGGAGGAGAGGTCAGGGGAGGAGAGGAGAGGAGGAAGGTGAAGAGAAGAGAGGAAAGGGGAGAGGAAGAGAGTGAAGAAGAGGGGAGGATAGAACAGAGGAGATGAGAAGAGAGGAGAGGGGAGGAGAAGAGAAAGAAGAAAAGGGGAGGATAGGAGAGGAGAAGAGGTGAAGAGAAGAAAGGAGGAGAGGAGAGGAGATGAGAGGAGAGAAGAGGGGAGGAGAGGAGTGAAGGGAAAAGGAGACAAGAGAAGAAGATGGAGAGAAGAAAAGAGGAGAGGGAAGGAAGGAGAGGGGTTATTGTAGTGAAGAAAGAGGAATAATGTTGATGCCAGAGAATCAATAAGAGTAAACAGTCATGCACATACACACACAAGTCAACAAAGTTACAAAGACATCAGTATCTCAGATGAGATCATTGCAAACAGTCAGTCGTGCTGTCCTGTGTACAGGAAGACACACTGCGCACACACACAGAGAAAGGGAATACGAGAATCTGGACTGGAAGAGACTAAATTGGATAGACAAACTAAATCTTATTGAGTGCTTGGGCCAGTTACAGAAAGTGAGATGGGTGAACACAAAAGCTACCAAGAGATAGATAGATAGATAGATAGATAGATAGATAGATAGATATAGATAGATAGATAGATAGATAGATAGATAGATAGATAGATAGAGAGAGAGAGAGAGAGAGAGAGAGAGAGAGAGAGAGAGCAAGAGAGACAGTGTGAGAGAGACAGAGAGTGAGAAAGAGAGTAATTCACACTTTAACAATACATACCTGTCTTCTTTTTTCTCACCTACTCTCCCTTGTGTCAAATTTGGACTGATGCAAAGCATCACCTGCTCATGCAATATCCTCCCTCTCTCCCTCTCCCTCCCTATATCTCTCTCTCTTACTCTCTCTCTCTTTCTGTCTGTCTAACCTCTTGCCTTCTCTATCTCTCCTTTTTCTTCCAGTCCCATGACATCTCCCAGAGAGGCTAACCCTCTACAGATCAATAGCATGACATCGTCATCACTGTGTCACAAGACAATTCGAGCCATTGTCATTCTCTCTAAGTATTCCCTGTGCCCCTACCTAAAACAAACACACACACACACACACACACACACACACCACACACACACACACACACACATATAAACACACTCGCAGGGAAGGACAGGCAAAGAAAGTAGAGGTGAGGAGAAGCAGGGGTCTTCACCCCCCATCAATCACACATTCTTGGTCATACTTTACAGTTAGCTAGCTTGACATTATACACAGAGGCACCTGTGTGGTGCTCCTTCATGGGTTCATTCTGTCACAGTTTAAGAAGTGTGAAACTTCACAGAGCAATGGTGAGAAACTACCTCAAGACATTCATTTCTTAAGAGTCTTGATAAAAATATTGATTCTTCCTCTCTCTGTCTCTCTCTCTGTCTTTCACTCTCTCTCTCTCTCTCTCTCTCTCTCTCTCTCTGTTACAGTATGGGAAGCATGGCTTGCATCATGTTCTCACCGAGGGAGAGGTTGGTAGGCAGTTTGGCAGGCACTGACGTGAAATGTCACCAGTGTCATGTCATGTTCATAGAGGAATTATCCCGCTTCATGCAGTGAGAACTCAGAGCTATTCAGCTGTTACGAGTGATTATGTCAGCAACAGAGAAAAAAGAGACTTAATAAATGTCCAAGGGTTGTCCTGAAGTGGAAATGAAAGAAGGGAAATGACAAACCAGCTGAGATGTTTTCGTCCTGCTCCTCACCCCAGCCTGCTTTGACATTAGAGAAGAGCGCTGAGCTAACGGCTCTGCTTGAGTGGTGACAATTACCCGTCGTTTGGCTGACACAGTAGCGATGATGACTGGATCACCAGCACATTCTCAAGTATTTCACAATTTGAAGTCATGACAAGATTCTGTAGATATTTAGACGAAACACTGGAGTCACAATCTCGTCATGCCATACACACCTTCACACCCGTCCTTTCGTAAAAGAGAGCCGGGGTTGATTCCCAGCTGGGAGACCACAAAAGGACAATCGTCCACACTCCGGGTGGGTGGGGGTGGCTGGAAGCTTCACCTCCTCTCCTCCATACAGCACATCATCGGGTCCATCAAGGTTAATCACATGTGCAATACAGGCACCGCTTTCCAGTGTGCATGCTCTCCTGGGTACTGACAGGCGGAGATGGTGGCAGGGTGCACACATGCTAGCTTCACCCTTCTAGGTTTGCAGGTGGAGAACTGACTAGGACTGACATGGGTAAAAAGAAAAAAAAACATTTTTTTTGCCATTTTAAAAAAGGAAAACAAAAAAAGACACTGTAATGGATGGTTCTTAGCTGTCTAGTGTAGCTTCATGACCAGCCACACATTGCTTATATTCCAGATAAGGTTGCTGAAGCTCATGGATCTCATCTGCTATCAGCTTAGTGAAATAAACAATAGTAGCTTGTCTTGTCACCTCAAATGTTGCCATGTAGTTAGTGGCATCATTCTTGGTAGGTTTTACCCACACGGGTGCCCTGCTTGTGCTGGTTAGTGTGGCGTCAGACGGCATGTCTGCGTGATCCTGAGACAGATGGCACTGGTGAATACAGACTGGACAATGTGCTGTGATATGTCTTTGATTTAGATATTGATTAAGTGGCTGAGTGGTGTTGTGTTGAGCCAAAACCGTTTTAGGACGATCGGGTGTGAGCTCATTTTCACGCGTCCCTTCTAGGAATGTTTCGCATTCTAAATGTTTCCTGATACACTGAAAGAATACATCACTTCAGAGACTAACATCCCTGGGTCTGGATCCCGCATTGCTCAATAAGCCACTGATGTCCACGCGTGCTGTGGTGATATTATAATCACTTAGATTAAAGATCCTCTTGGAGTAAGGTGGTAGCTTATCTCCTGAAGGATCTTTAAAGTTCCACCTGATTCTCAGTGTGTGGAAGAATAAAAGCACTGAGCCCCAGTCTCACACCCGAATGTGTTCGCCATGTTTTTTTAATATGCTTTGCAGACTCGAACTGACCTGACTCAGCTAATTATGTCATTATCAAAGGCCAGATGAGCTGTGTGTGTGTACAGTAGCATGTGTGTGTGTACAGTAGCAGGTCAAGGGCAGCAGGGGGCGGAGCCTAGCCTTGACAGCGCGGTGACTGACAGCTGCCGGGCATAAGGGGGTAGGACTCTGATATTTTTAGGTTTAATGTTTTGCTCCTTTGTCTGAAATTGCAGCATTAAAAATCTAATTAGTATACATCCGCATTTGTGTCACACATTTCAAGCAGAAAAATACCAGAAAAACTGCACTCCCTGTACACATTTAGCAACAGAATATTACTTAGCATTCAGCTCGTTATCTTAAAATCAAACACAATTTCTGAAAATTGTGCGCATTTCAGCTGACATTCTGCCAGATGTCTTGCAAATCAAACACTGCTTTGAGTTGATTAATCAAAGTTTACTTTGTTTCTTTGATGAACCCCTGCTGTGAATCTAGTTGAAGATTCTAACAGTTGGAAGCGTTAACACATGAGGTCCTTGTGTCCCAGTGATTTTCCTGCACCAAATCTCCATAACCCCCCCCCCCTCTCTCTCTGTCTCTCTCTCTTCCTCCATTAGCAGGTGGCAGTAGAGAGAGTGTGTGTGTGTGTGTGTGTGTGTGTGTGTGTGTGTGTGTGTGTGTGTGTGTGTGTGTGTGTGTGTGTGTGTTGGGGGGGGGTGAACAGGATGGCGATTCTCTGAGCTTTCAAAGTGGTACATATTCAAACGGTTCCTTTTGTTCGGACCTGCTGCACCCTCAGACACTGAACCATGCCAGGAATACAAATCAGACCTCTGACAGGGCAGTTAACCTGCCACTAAATATAGCCACGAAGAGAGAGAGAGAGAGAGAGAGAGAGAGAGAGAGAGGAGAGAGAGAGGAGAGAGAGAGAGAGACTGACTCTTGGTGTGCATGTCAGAGTAAGGGGGGGAGGGATGAAAGAGTGTTATGTGTGATGAACACACATTAATCATAGTTGCAAAAATGCAACGAATGTGGGCTGCTCTAGTATTCGCTGCAGTATCACGACTCAAGAAATATGAAGAGATAGAGGCTGATGACACCCCCGTTCACCGTGGGCTTGAGGGGGAGGGATGCTTCCTGAAGTTTTAAAATATCTTGGATTTTCCACAAATCACCATAAAAACTGGTTTGGTTTGGCTTGGCTCGTGCCAATTGGCTTTCACACTTAGCAGAAAAACGAGTTCTGGAGAGTTATGGATGAGGTGGGTTTTGGCCCACGATCTTCATCCTGCAGTTGTGTAACGCACAAGAACAGGCTAGTGCACGTGCACGGAGACAGAGGGACAGAGGACAGCAGAGGAGACGTTGCACACGCTGCAGGAAAACCCGTCGCTCGGCTGGACTGGGACACATTGTGTCTGAGGGGGTATGATTTGCTTTAACTGTGCCCTATGCATTTGTGTTGTTTCAAGAACTATATTCATAGATGGAATTCAGCATATATGATTTGGTCAGGTATATTAAATAGTGCTGTGTTGCTTTAATGATGAATGATAGCATTTAACAGATGCTGTATATTTTGAAAATCCATTCAATTAGATACACGTGTGGATGGCAAGAGAGAGTTTAGATGGGCACAGGTCCAGGTCCTGCCCTTCTTTTGGACTGAGGCTGTGATCATCTATCTTTAGGCTGGAGTGGTATTTACTTCCACTATAAACAATCTAAAGCTCATGCAACAGTGCCAGGCTGGGGTTTTCTGTCACAACAACACACATGCACGCACATGGCTAAAGCGTGCTACAGAAACACATGCTTTGTGTTCAATCACTCCAGTGGAGGTCACGTCAGTCTACTTTAACACTGGAGTGATTGTGAGAGTGACTTAAAACTGTTTAGGCTACACCCTTTTTTTACATTTTTAATAAATGTGAATTATATGCAGATAATTTAAACATGGTGACCAGCATGGACGTAGTTTTGATTTCATAAGTGGGGGGGGACACAACCTGGGGGGTGGCGAACTGTTGAGCGGGGGGGGGGGGGGGGCGCTGTGAACAAAAATTGTTGAGCCGGGGGGGGGGGGGGGGGGGTGGGAGCTCGGAGCTGCATGATCCTAGTGCTAGATTTGTCGCTATTTGGATATTGTTTTTTTAACCGTTAAAAAGTGGGGGGGACATGACTTCGTCGCTACTTAAATATTTGGTTTTAACTGTAAAAACTGGGGGGGACCAAAACCGGCTTTTGAAAAAGTGGGGGGGGACATGTCCCCCCCGTCCCCCCCCAAAACCTACGTCCGTGGTGACCAGCAATTTACTCATTCATTCATCAAACATTATTGCTATGCTTATTTGACGTTTTACTGTGAGACGTTGTAGTGTTTTTGGTCAAATAGAGTCACAAGCTGGTCTCAGCATTCCATCTCAGGAGAAGTGCCTTGGGGGGGGGGGGGGGGGGGGTGCTTTAAATGTTGTGTTCAATGGCACTCCCACACATTAGCTGAAGACCTTATAAAATCCATCTTAATGAGCCAATGAACATGTAGATGCTTCTGTCAGAACTAATTTTGTTATTTCAAACAGTCTGGCCCACCATGCCCAGTTCCTTGAAAAATCAGTGAATGTGTTGGCTTTCAGAACCACAAAGGGGGGTACAAACCAAATGGATAAAATGATCCAAGCTGGAGTTCTGGATTGACCTGTTTTATCAACAGCATGGCAAAAGCCCCATTGCTTTAATCTTACATATAGCTCCTTTAATAGTCAAATAGGCAGCTTGGCTCTTAATCTATTTTTGGAAATATGATGATGAGAAAATTAATTAATCATACCACTATCTTGTCAAGGGCCATCTGCTTTAAGGAGGGGGCCTCTTGGCAATTTTACTCCAGTTTAATTACTTTCCATTCCTCTGAATCTGACCCTTTTACCCTTCTTTGAATTCAATTATCTTTGTTTTCCACTGTGAATGTAAAATTCGATGATTATTGACAGCAACTACACATCCCATTGACTTTATATAATAATAATAATAATAATAATAATAATAATAATAATAATAATAATGATAATGATAATAACAACAACAATACTACTAATAATAATATACATACATACATGAATACTATTTTTATACTAATTATTGCCATTGATGTTAATACTGCTGTTGTTTTGGAGGCGACAATCTTCCTTGTGCAGAAGTGTAAGAGCGGATCAAATGAGAACGGTTTGAATTACACCTTTTGCTCATGGAATCGAATTTGTGCCAACACTAAATCGCCTCTTTCTCTACCGCACCCCTTTGGACCACGTAAGACGCAACAATGGGAAGATACCGAAATCGAGGGAGAGAGAGAGGGAGAGAGAGAGAGAGAGATAGAGAGAGAGAGACAGAGATCTAACGAAGGATAAAGGGTCTGAGCGCTAGGCTCGTGCCACTCCGATCTCTTCCCAGTCCTTTTCATTTTCTTCAGGATGTGAGTGCGCGCGCGCGCGCGCTCGTGTGTGTGTGTGTGTGTGTGTGTGCACGCGCGTGCGTGTGTGTGTGTGTGTGTGTGTGTGTGTGTGTGTGTGTGAGAGAGAGAGAGAGAGAGAGAGAGAATGTAGTTGGTTGGAGGGGGCGTTTCCCCAGTATGGCTATTATGTAGGTTTTCTGTAGTCTTCTTTCAGATTTCTGTCGTCTCCTCCGGTGTTTTACCCGCTGGCAGGATTAAAACCAAGCGGTGAGTATTTGTCTGTTCCTTAAATGTTGTACAGTGACAGATGCGTTCAGTCGTGACAGCCTTTAGAGACCCCGTCAAAGAAGGGCTGTCGTGTAAAACGGTGATTTGAAATCATGTTTATCAGTGGACCATCTCAATGGATCCAGATGTGTCGAAGACCATCAATTACTGTGTTTGTGTTTTGTTTTCCTCCTGGTGTAGTTTGCTTTGTCGTTTACAAACACTTTATTTATCACGATTATGCGTCCATCAAGTGGAAAGCGCGCGCCGTGCGCCAAGCGCGTCACAAAGCTCGAGATGTTTTTTCCCGTTACCGCGTCGCCGCTTCTGTTAATCTGTATTCGCGCTGAACGTCTTACTGCTCGTTTCCCGTTAAACTGCCGGAGCTCCTGTTCACGTTCCCGTAGAGCTGACGGCAGCATTCACGCTTCCGCTCATCTGTTATTTCCAAGTCACTTTTAATGAACATTCTGCATGCCCGTTAGGTTATGAATTTGCCTGTGTGGTAACCTACACGGCCCAGCAGAACTCCTGCAGGTGTAATGGAAGTTTTATCTATTAAGTAGACAAAATTATGGAACTTCATATAGATTTATGAATTAACAGAGGAAACACCCACATGTTCAGAATCTTGATCAACTAGAGAGCTTTGTTGCCAGTCCTTGATATTTCAAACATGGGTTTATGAACAGTAGCTCTAGTTAATGGCATTCAGACGGGCTGTGAGCACTGGCCTGTTCCTGAGGTCCAGCATGGCAAGAGTGCATTTGGACAAAGGAAAATTGGCTGATTCTGTGAATGGTGCTTGTAATCATCATGTTACGTGTTCCTATGACATGCGATCATGTTACGTGTGCCCTATGACATGGATACGTGGCAGATGTTCAAACATGTATTTGGAACGCTGAGACCGAACCGTGTTGAATGGGTCTGGTCTCCCCTGCTGAAGTCCACAGCCATACTCCAGACGAAGGGATGAGCAGCAGTGGATGCAAGAGTACAGAGAGGTATAGGCAGAAAAGGGAATGAAAGAATGAGTGAGAGAGGGAGAGAAAGAGAGAGAGGGCGGCATGGTGTGAACAGTGTGTGGTGGTGTGTGTGCCTGCAGGCATGGCGGGGTGAAGATGAACTCTCTGAACTCCTTCCCTGCTCTATTAGATTCATATTGATCCGAGGGGGGAGAGAAGGTGTTGGGGGGGGAGGGAGAGAGAGAGGGAGGGAGGGAGAGAGAGAGGGAGGGAGGGATCAGCAAACACTCCTCCATACCTGCTGCTAGTCCCCTGCCTGCCTCTCCGATTGTTCCCCGCATGGTCGCTGCTGTGTGTTATAGCGCAGCAGAAGGAGAGAAGGCAGGTGGATCTGATCTGGACTAACCAAATTCAGTGGAAATGTTGCATGTCCCTCTTAGCATGACGTCCCTGTGGGGGGGCACACACACACACACACACACACACACACACACACACACGGTGCAGGAATGACAGAGCGCGTCAGCACCAGTGAGGTCACTCAGCCCCGTGCTGCCACCCCGTGTGTGGAGGGAGTCTGAGTGCCGCTGCTCGGCGTATCTCAGGCGTGACTTTACTGGGTACAGAACCCTGCCCCTCCCGGTTCTGCCCCTCCCGGTTCTGTGACTGATATCTGGGAGGGGGCAGACAGGTCCTCCTGTAGTATAACACACCCATGTGGGAGCAGCACCTTGAAATGGAGTCTAAACAATGGACTGGAGTTATTTAGTTGGTTTAAAGCAGAACGAGTCTCTTTCCCTTATGATATCAAAGGGATTAAGTCACTGCACCACATCATGTCCATTCATTTTAATATAGAAATGTTTGAGAATTTGGTCCGTTCTCTCTCTTAGAGAAAAAGCATACGTGTACGACACTTTTAAAGCTAATAAGTTCCCTGGAAATAATGTTAACTGTTCCATTCAGTAAATACATATGGACATTGTACAGTAGTAATGCAGCAGTAATCTGGGGAAAGAGAAAAATTACCAAAAAATCCTGACAGGGACAAAGGAAAAAGGGGAAAATTAGCCAAGCCATCTACAAAAGAGTCCTAAAGGAGAACAAATCCCATTCAGAGCATGAGAGAGAGAGAGAAAGAGAGGGAGGGAGGGAGAGAGAGGGAGGAAGTGAGAGTAGGTGGAATGGCGTAGTCGTGTGTGTGTGTGTGTGTGTGTGTGTTGTGTGTGCGGGGGGGTGCGTGCTCCTGCATTAATGTGCACTTATATATGTCTGTGCACGTGTGTGTATCAAAGCACAAGAGGCTCCTGTTAAGCAACCAGCAAACCAGTAGAGGGAGAGAGAGCTGTCCTTTGGGAGCTGTCCCTGGTCCTGATATGTGTACCCCCCCCCCCCCCCCCCCTCGAGCCCCTTTCTCTCTCTCTCTCTCTCTCTCTCTCTCTCTCTCTCTCTCTCTCTCTCTCTCTCTCTCTCTCTCTCTCTCTCTCTCTCTCTCTCTCTCTCAGCCCCCCTTGCATTTGAGCATGGAGATTGACATCCTCAGCCTTTCTATTTGCCAAGCAGCAGGGGTGGGGGTGGGCGTGTGGGTGTGGGTGGGTCACAGTGATCCTCAAAGGGGCAGCCCCAGAGAGAGAGAGAGAGAGAGAGAGAGAGAGAGAGAGGGACAGAGAGAGAAAGAGAGACAGGGAGAAAGGGAGAGAGATAGTTGGAGAGAGAGTGATATGAGTAGCAAGATAGAGAAGGAGGGAAGGAGGGAGGTCTTGAGAGAGAGGGAGTAAAAAAGGGGAGAGTGAAGGGGAGGTGTTGGAAGGGGGAGAGAGGAGAGGGGGGGTAGGAGAAGCATAACAGCTGTGTGGTAATTGGACTCCCTTTAGTATTGTAGCGCATACATTGACATCTGTCTGGTAATTGGCTTCCCTGTATCCACTCTCAGCCTGTGTTCCGCTAAATGCCAGCTTTGGTGCACAAAAAAGAGGAAATCTGTAGAGAGGTGTGTGTGTGTGTGTGTGTGTGTGTGTGTGTGTGTGTGTGTGTGTGTGTGTGTGTGTGTGTGTGTGTGTGTGTGTGCGCGTGTATGCAAAAACAAAAAAGCATTTTCCTCTCGCTGACGTTCCACACGAGACCTCACGAGTTGCCGGAGAATCTCGCCATTCTGTTTTCACAGTTTAGCTTCCGCCACTTCACCTGTTCCCGGTGTCTATTGGCTGCCCCATTAATTAGCGCATCGCGTTCACTAGCTGCGTTTGGAGCGTCCCGCGCAGGCTCGGCTGTGCCTGATGTTATGGAACACAGCGGCTACAGTCTGCAGGCTACAGTCTACAGACTACAGTCTACAGACTACAGTCTGCAGGCTACAGTCTACAGACTACAGTCTACAGTCTACAGACTACAGTCTGCAGGCTACAGTCTACAGACTACAGTCTACAGACTACAGACAACAGTCTACAGTCTACAGTCTACAGACTACAGACTACAGACTACAGACTACAGTCTACAGACTACAGTCTACAGTCTACAGACTACAGACTACAGTCTACAAGACTACAGACTACAGTCTACAGACTACAGTCTACAGGCAGAGTGGCTTTGTTGCCCTGCTGCTTTTTCCTAATTGGTCCCTCCCACCCTGACTCAGTCCAGTCACGTCGTAGGACACTGGGGGAGGCGGCGAGACAAGCTGGAGACAAGCAGGTGCCGTCCAATAGGGACGGGACCCGCAAGGTTGTTGCTGCATGGTCAAGCGCAGAGCAACGTTTTTATAACACGGGCTATCAGAAGCAAGAAGTATCTTACAGCATCTCCTAAGTGTTTGTCAGCATTTATGTGTTTTTGTGCACAGCAAAGAAAAAGAGATATGAATTGTGGCACACAAGCCAAAGAAAATATAACATATAACGCTCAGAAATATGTCCGTGTGCATATTGATGCAGCCGCAGTCTGAATGCTTATGGCTGGTGCGTTCAAAGGGGAGCTGGCTGCGTGTTTTGTCATCTGATAGCAGGTGTGATTTGACTGCTTTGTGGCATTTGACTGGAACAGTTGCAGACAATAGCGGCACTATTAGCTTGAACTGGAGCTGCAGTAGAGGGAGCAGAGCAACCAGGTCTCGTGCAGGTCTCAGCCATGTCTCGTGCAGGTCTCAGCCATGTCTCGTGCAGGTCTCAGCCATGTCTCGTGCAGGTCTCAGCCATGTTTCGTGCAGGTCTCAGCCATGTCTCGTGCAGGTCTCAGCCATGTCTCGTGCAAGTCGCAGCCATGTCTCGTGCAGGTCGCAGCCATGTCTCGTGCAGGTCTCAGCCATGTCTCGTGCAGGTCTCAGCCATGTCTCGTGCAGGTCTCAGCCATGTCTCGTGCAGGTCGCAGCCATGTCTCGTGCAGGTCTCAACCATGTCTCGTGCAGGTCTTTTGGAGGGAACTTAGCCTCTAGCTGCGGCTCCAACCGATTTGTGAAGAGCTTTGCTTTGCAGCAGCCGTCAAATTGCATAGATAAACATGGTAAATAATTGATGCAGTGCAGGGAGTGGGAGAGCGTTTGGGTTGCACAACTGGCATCTGTGATCAGGTTGCTCTGTGCGGCCTTGAAGCATACACACACACACACACACACACACACACACACACACATACACACATATATGCACAACCATACACACACTCACACATAACCACATACACAATCATACACATGCGCACACAGGAGCGCAAACAAACTCATGCACAATACACACACACAGACACAAACACACACGTACACACATACACATCTAGATAAATGTGTGTGTGTATTTTATATATATATATATATATATATATATATATATATATATATATATATATATACTCAGTGCCACCTGTTCTTTTACTTTTGGGGGTGTTATGCTTAGGTACAATAACAGTAACATGCTGCAGCCTCTTTGTACATCGTAGGTATTTTTTTCAGACTCAGTACACAGAATATGTACCAACACGCAGCATCTATTCTAGGCTAATGCTTCCATGTCTATTTTATTTCACGTTAAAGCAAAAAAGAAATCTATGAAAAAGGATGAAACGTGTTCAGATGCTTGGCTGAGACAAACATGGATCTTCTTGCTATGTTCTGCCTCGAGTTTGATGGCAGAAAAATGGTTTTCTGTGCACAGCTGTGAGTGTGTGTGTTCACCAGGGACTCAGAATAATTACTGCATTATCATTTCAGATTTAAAATACTAGGGTTCAAATTCTCATGTCCTAAACTGATAGCACGATGGCAGTTTTACACAATCATCTTCCAGTTTCAGTAGGCTACTATCGTAAGCGAAAATATATCAGGGCTATTTTTCATGTGCACTCTTCTTTGGCTAAATCTCTGCCTGTTTATCTGTTCATCTCAGCTTGGGTCGGTTCCAGTATAACCTTCCAGCTTGCTAATATCAGTGAGCATATGCAGGTTAACACTGGGCTAGCAATACATGATGACGTACGGTTTAGTAAATATCTAGTTATTTAGCCAAATAGATGGAAAACTGTGCATCTTTATTTAGCTGAATGAGGCTTCAGGACTGTAAGATGTAGACACCACTACTTTTGTAGCCTATAACCAACAGCATGGCTTAGATTGGAGCTGCAATCCTGAGAGAGAGAGAGAGAGAGAGAGAGAGAGAGAGAGAGAGGTAAGTAAGATGGTAAAGGGATCTAGTGCTCAGAATTACACAGACTTTGACAGAGTGTTTTGTTCTGCTATCAAAGTGGCTTTTTTATTTGCTAGCAGGTCTCTTGTAGTAATGCTGCCTTTGTAAAAGGTGGGCTTTCTTAGCTGTGGCTCAGAGTGTATGTGAGCTGGCACCTTTTGAAGTCAAATCGGTTTTTAAATTTCAACTATGAACGAAGCAGGAAAGCCCCCCCCCAACTCTCTCTCTCTCTCTCTCACACACACGCACACACACACACCTTTTATTTTCAGTACATTTATTTTCATATGAATTGAGGAGACCTACACGAGAATTCTTCAGAAAATGAGTTCAGCTAGGTCAGTCAGACGGGGCTGGGTGAGTATTTCAGCCTCTCATATCCAATCAGAATGGGCATGATGTCTGGGTCAATACTCCAGTGTCTCTTATCCAATCAGAATGGGCATGATGTCTAGGTCAATACTCCAATCTCTACTATCCAGTCCCTTTTATCTAGCAGTCTTTCTATTCCATCTCGATTATGTGTTGTCTATGTGGCCTGCAACTCCTAGATCTGTTGGCCTGTGTAATGTGTGTGTGTGTGTGTGTGTGTGTGTGTGTGTGTGTGTGTGTGCGTGTGCGTGTGCGTGTGTGTGTGTTTGTGTTTGAATGATGAGTGTGTTATGTGTAAATTTGTGTGAGATCCACACTCACAGCTAAATGCCAAAATAGTTGTTGACAGAGCCTGGGGTTATGATAGTCACAAACACTGAATTCTGGATGGCACAACTTTACTTGCACAGTGGTTAAATATGCAGCAGAATTTAGCTCTTGCCTGAAGCTTCTCTCTCCATCTTTCCTTTTCTCTCTTTCCTTCATTCTCACCTCTCTCCCTCTTTCTTTCTCTCTCTCACTCTCTCACTTGCTCCCTCTGTCCATCTTCCCTTCACTCTCTCTTCCCTTCCTTCTCACCTTCTCTCTCTTCACTCTCTCTCTCTCTCTCTCTCTCTCTCTCCTCCCTCTCCCTCACTCTCTGCCCACGAAGAGCAGCTACGGTGCTCATGTGTGCGAGGCTGGCATCCTGATGTGGGAGGTGATTTAGGAGGTGGTGTAGGAGGTGATGTGGGAGGTGATGTGGGAGGTGGTGTAGGAGGTGATGTGGGAGGTGGTGTAGGAGGTGGTGTGGGAGGTGGTGTAGGAGGTGATGTGGGTGGTGATTTAGGAGGTGATGTGGGAGATGATGTAGGAGGTGGTGTGGGAGGTGGTGTGGGAGGTGGTGTAGGAGGTAGTGTGGGAGGTAGTGTGGGAGGTGATGTAGGAGGTGATGTGGGAGGTGGTGTGGGAGGTGGTGTATGAGGTGGTGTGGGAGGTGGTGTGGGAGGTGATGTAGGAGGTGGTGTGGGAGGTAGTGTGGGAGGTAGTGTGGGAGGTGATGTGGGAGGTGATGTGGGAGGTGGTGTGGGTGGTGATGTAGGAGGTGATGTGGGAGGTGGTGTAGGAGGTGGTGTAGGAGGTGATGTGGGAGGTGATGTAGGAGGTGGTGTAGGAGGTGGTGTGGGTGGTGGTGTAGGAGGTGATGTAGGAGGTGGTGTAGGAGGTGGTGTGGGTGGTGGTGTAGGAGGTGATGTGGGAGGTGGTGTGGGAGGTGGTGTGGGAGGTGGTGTGGGAGGTGATGTGGGAGGTGATGTGGGAGGTGGTGTAGGAGGTGATGTGGGAGGTGGTGTAGGAGGTGATGTGGGAGGTGGTGTAGGAGGTGATGTGGGAGGTGATGTGGGAGGTGGTGTAGGAGGTGGTGTGGGAGGTGGTGTAGGAGGTGGTGTAGGAGGTGATGTGGGTGGTGGTGTAGGAGGTGGTGTAGGAGGTGGTGTGGGAGGTGATGTGGGAGGTGGTGTGGGAGGTGGTGTGGGAGGTGATGTAGGAGGTGATGTGGGAGGTGGTGTAGGAGGTGATGTGGGAGGTGGTGTGGGTGGTGATGTGGGAGGTGGTGTAGGAGGTGATGTAGGAGGTGATGTGGGTGGTGGTGTGGGAGGTGGTGTAGGAGGTGATGTAGGAGGTGGTGTGGGAGGTGGTGTGGGAGGTGGTGTAGGAGGTTATGTAGGAGGTGATGTGGGTGGTGGTGTGGGAGGTGGTGTGGGAGGTGGTGTAGGAGGTGGTGTAGGAGGTGATGTGGGTGGTGGTGTGGGAGGTGATGTGGGAGGTGATGTAGGAGGTGGTGTAGGAGGTGATGTGGGTGGTGGTGTAGGAGGTGGTGTAGGAGGTGATGTGGGAGGTGGAGTAGGAGGTGATGTGGGAGGTGGTGTAGGAGGTGATGTGGGAGGTGGTGTGGGTGGTGATGTGGGAGGTGGTGTAGGAGGTGATGTAGGAGGTAATGTGGGTGGTGGTGTGGGAGGTGGTGTAGGAGGTGGTGTGGGAGGTGGTGTAGGAGGTGATGTGGGAGGTGGTGTGGGAGGTGATGTAGGAGGTGATGTAGGAGGTGATGTGGGAGGTGGTGTGGGAGGTGGTGTAGGAGGTGATGTGGGTGGTGGTGTAGGAGGTGATGTAGGAGGTGATGTGGGAGGTGATGTGGGAGGTGGTGTAGGAGGTGGTGTAGGAGGTGATGTGGGAGGTGATGTGGGAGGTGATGTAGGAGGTGGTGTAGGAGGTGGTGTGGGAGGTGATGTGGGAGGTGGTGTGGGAGGTGGTGTAGGAGGTGATGTGGGAGGTGGTGTGGGAGGTGGTGTGGGAGGTGGTGTAGGAGGTGATGTGGGAGGTGGTGTGGGAGGTGATGTGGGAGGTGGTGTAGGAGGTGATGTAGGAGGTGGTGTGGGAGGTGATGTAGGAGGTGATGTGGGAGGTGGTGTAGGAGGGGGTGTGGGAGGTGATGTGGGAGGTGGTGTAGGAGGTGGTGTGGGAGGTGATGTGGGAGGTGGTGTAGGAGGTGGTGTAGGAGGTGGTGTGGGAGATGGTGTAGGAGGTGGTGTGGGAGGTGGTGTAGGAGGTGGTGTGGGAGATGGTGTGGGAGGTGATGTGGGAGGTGGTGTGGGAGGTGGTGTAGGAGGTGGTGTGGGAGGTGGTGTAGGAGGTGGTGTAGGAGGTGGTGTAGGAGGTGATGTGGGAGGTGGTGTGGGAGGTGATGTAGGAGGTGGTGTGGGAGGTGGTGTAGGAGGTGGTGTGGGAGGTGATGTGGGAGGTGGTGTGGGAGGTGATGTGGGAGGTGGTGTGGGAGGTGGTGTAGGAGGTGGTGTGGGAGGTGGTGTAGGAGGTGGTGTAGGAGATGGTGTAGGAGGTGATGTGGGAGGTGATGTGGGAGGTGGTGTGGGAGGTGGTGTAGGAGGTGATGTGGGAGGTGGTGTAGGAGGTGATGTGGGAGGTGGTGTGGGAGGTGATGTGGGAGGTGGTGTGGGAGGTGATGTGGGAGGTGGTGTGGGAGGTGGTGTGGGAGGTGGTGTAGGAGGTGGTGTAGGAGATGGTGTAGGAGGTGGTGTGGGAGGTGATGTGGGAGGTGGTGTGGGAGGTGGTGTAGGAGGTGGTGTGGGAGGTGGTGTGGGAGGTGATGTGGGAGGTGGTGTGGGAGGTGATGTGGGAGGTGGTGTGGGAGGTGGTGTGGGAGGTGGTGTAGGAGGTGGTGTAGGAGATGGTGTAGGAGGTGGTGTGGGAGGTGATGTGGGAGGTGGTGTGGGAGGTGGTGTAGGAGGTGGTGTGGGAGGTGGTGTGGGAGGTGATGTGGGAGGTGGTGTGGGAGGTGATGTGGGAGGTGGTGTAGGAGGTGATGTGGGAGGTGGTGTGGGAGGTGGTGTAGGAGGTGATGTGGGAGGTGGTGTGGGAGGGGGTGTGGGAGGTGATGTGGGAGGTGGTGTAGGAGGTGGTGTGGGAGGTGATGTGGGAGGTGGTGTAGGAGGTGGTGTAGGAGGTGGTGTGGGAGATGGTGTAGGAGGTGGTGTGGGAGGTGGTGTAGGAGGTGGTGTAGGAGATGGTGTGGGAGGTGATGTGGGAGGTGGTGTGGGAGGTGGTGTGGGAGGTGGTGTGGGAGGTGGTGTAGGAGGTGGTGTGGGAGGTGGTGTAGGAGGTGGTGTAGGAGATGGTGTGGGAGGTGATGTGGGAGGTGGTGTGGGAGGTGGTGTGGGAGGTGGTGTGGGAGGTGGTGTAGGAGGTGGTGTGGGAGGTGATGTGGGAGGTGGTGTGGGAGGTGGTGTAGGAGGTTATGTAGGAGGTGATGTGGGTGGTGGTGTGGGAGGTGGTGTGGGAGGTGGTGTAGGAGGTGATGTGGGAGGTGATGTGGGAGGTGATGTGGGAGGTGATGTAGGAGGTGATGTAGGAGGTGGTGTAGGAGGTGGTGTAGGAGATGGTGTGGGAGGTGGTGTGGGAGGTGATGTAGGAGGTGGTGTAAGAGGTGGTGTAGGAGGTGGTGTAGGAGATGGTGTGGGAGGTGGTGTGGGAGGTGGTGTGGGAGGTGATGTAGGAGGTGGTGTAGGAGGTGGTGTAGGAGGTGATGTAGGAGGTGGTGTAGGAGGTGATGTAGGAGGTGGTGTAGGAGGTGGT